>NC_084507.1:6158778-6416278 GCF_024500385.1 Phyllopteryx taeniolatus | reverse complement strand
TTTAAACCAAATTTTAAGGCTTTATTGCTGTTAATATACTCAAGGAGAAGTGAGCTCCAAGAGAAGATGTGACACATAATATCATCCCTCAGGAAGCGGAAAGTCCGCAACAATACATTGGCTGATGGTAAAGCAAAACTCCGACCACTCACCCGCAGATAGTTTTGAAATACCTGTATATTATTCACGCATATATACATGCTTATATGCCAATAAAAAACATTTTAGAGTCACTCAATAAATGTGACAGCTTACCATCCATTCATCCATCCATCCATCCATCCATTTTCATCCGCTTATCCGGGGTCGGGTCGCGGGGTCAGCAGCTTAAGCAGGAAAGCCTCAACTTCCCTCTCCCCTCCAACTTCCTCCAGCTCTGTCGGAGACATCTCGAGCCGTTCCCAGGCCAGCAGGGAGACAGTTTCACCAACGTGTCATGGGTCGTCCTCAGGGCCGGAACACCTCACCAGGGAGGCATCCAAGGGGCATCCTAACCAGATGCCTGAGCAACCTTGTCTGGCTCCTTTCAATGCGGAGGAGCACCGGCTTGACTGAGCAAATCCCAGATGACCGAGCTTCTCACCATATCTCTAAGGTTGCCCGACAATCCTACGGAGGAAACTAATTTCGGCTGTTTCTATCAGCAACCTTGTTCTTTTGGTTACGACCCACAGCTCGTGACCATAGATGAGGGTAAGAATGTAAATCGACGTGTAAATTGAGAGCTTCCTCTTTTGGCTCGGCTCCTACTTTACCACGACAGACGGATTCAGCGTCCGCATCAGTACAGATGCTGCACCAATCCGTTTGTCAATCTCCAGCCCCAATCCCCTAGATACTTGAACTCCTCCAACTGGGCCAGGAGCTCCTCCTTGACCCGCAGAGGGCACTCCACCTTTTTCCGACTGGGGGCCATGGCCTTAGATTTGGTGCTGATTTTCATCCCAGCCACTTCATTATCTGCTAGGAACCACTCCAGCATTCAGTGGTATACAGAATGGGTTGAACATTCTTTTGTACCCTTCTCCTGACAGCTACCTTAGAACAAATAGATCTCTCTGATGCTGTAGACCTCTGGCTCTCTGCGGACCATGGCTTGTGATGTAAGATGTGACTACGAAAAAAAAGCTGGGAAAAGCGTACTCGAACATCTGAACTTTTAAGAGCACTTTATGAAATAATGTTACATTTAAATGGTGGCAGGTGTGCTGCCACTTCCATTTAACATGAGCTTGAATTCTGAGGCATCCGCCATGAAGTCGAATCTCAGATTCAGGAGGAGCAGTGGAGGGTTTCCAGTGAGGGTCAGACTCAACCAAGGCTGCCCTTTGTCAGCGATTCTGTTCATTACTTTTATGGACAGAATTTTTAGGCGCAGCCGAGGCATTGAAGGGGTCTGGTTTGGTGACCTCAGCATTGCAACTCTGCTTTTTGCAGATAATGTGGTTCTGTTGGGTTCATCAAGCTGTGACCTTCAACTCTCACTGGTGCGGTTCGTAGCAGAGTTGCAGTTGTATATAATAAAAAAATAAATAAAAATAAAAAATAAAATAATAAAAATCAGCCCCTCCTAATCTGAGGCCATTGTGCTCAGTTGGAAAATGGTGGAGTGTCCTCTTTGGGGCGAGGAAGAGATCCTTCCCCAAGAGGAGGAGTTCACGTATCTTAGGGTATTGTTCACGAGTGAGGGAAGAATGGAGCGGAAAATCGACAGGCAAATCGGTGCAGAGCCTGCAGTGATACGGACTTTATCAGTCTGTTATTGGAAAAAAGGAGCTGAGCTGAAAGGTGAACCTCTCGATTTACCGATCTATCTACGTTCCTAACTTAACCGATGGTCACGAGCTGTGGGTTGTGAACGAAAGAACAAGATCATGGATAAGCTGCCAAAATGAGCTTCCTCCGCAGGGTGTCCGGGTTCTCCCTTGGAGATAGAGTGGGAAGCTTTGTTATCCAGGAGGGGCTTAGAATGCTCCTCCACATCGAGAAGAGCCAGATGAGGCGGCTTGGGCACCTGGTTAGAATGCCCCCTGGACGCCTTCCTGGTGAGGTGTTCCAGGCACGTCCCACCGGGAGGAGGGCCTGGGGACGACCTAGAACACACGCTGGAGACACTACCATATTTTCACAGCCATATGGCGCACCGCATTAAAAGGCGCAGTCTCAGTTACGGGGTCTACTTCTGTATTTAACACATACATAAGGCACACTGCATTATTGGGCGCAGTCATGGTAAAACATACGCTAGCTTAAAACATACGGTAGCATGCATGCACGCTAAAACAATGTTTTTAAAAAGGCAGCGGTAGCTGAGTTCAGTTGTACTTTATTGAAGTATTTAACAATGTACTCACGTTATTTTTTTGATCAATCCTCATCTACAAATCCATCAAAGTCCTCATCTTCTGTATCAAAAAAATGAACAGCTGGGCATGTTCTCCAACAAACACGCCGGGTTCCCTCTCGTCATTGTCAGAGTCAGTCTCGTTGCCGGGGGGCTGTTCAGCAATGGTGCCAACTTTCGCGATAGCGGACAACAGTCAAAGCAGATACCTTAGCTCAAACATCCACAATCCATTCACATATGGTGGCGTAACTGGCCCGGCGTTGCCTCCGAGTCTTAGTTGCACTTGGTTTGTCACAGCAGCTGTGAGATGGGCGCGCATGGAGTCACAGATCAACAAGGACGGTGACGCGTGGAAAAAAACATCTCTTTTACGTACACCTCACTCAGCCACGCTCTCATTTTCTCCTCGTCCATCCAGCCCTTTTGATTGGCCTTAACGATGACTTCGGCTGGAAACTTTTCTTTAGGCAGTGTCTTCCTCTTAAAAATCACCATAGGTGCCAGTTTCTGTCCATTACCATGGCAACCAAGCACAACAGTAAAAGCTGACTTCTCGTGCCCCGTTGTGCGTATCGCTACCGTGGTGGTCCCCTTCTTCTCTACAGTGTGGTTCACCGGGATGTCGAAAGTGAGCGGCACCTCGTCCATGCTGGTGATGTGGTTGGGCTGCATGTGTTTGTCGGCAATCTTTTTACTGTAGTAGGAGCGGAAGATGGCCAGCTTTTCCTTGTGATCTGTCGGAAGTTGCTGCGCCACAGTAGTCCTTTCCCGGATGGATAGATGAGGCCGTTTTCATTTGTTCTGCAAGCGTTATTGCCCTCAGTCGAATGGTGACAGTAGAGACGCTTCTCCCAGCTGTTCTTTGCTCATTAATCCATTGCTCGAGTTGGTTTTCCAACTCGGGCCACCTCGCCTTGTTTCCGCGGAAACTCAGCTTCGTCTTCTTGACTTGGCAAAGCTCGCTTTCCTGCTTCCTCCACTTGCGAAACATGGATTCGTTGGTCTTGAATTCTCTCGCGGCTGCTCGATTCCCATGTTCCTCCTTGTAACTAATAGCTTGCAGTTTAAACTGTTCTTCGTAAGCGTGTCTCTTCGTAGGTGCCATTTTTGGGGGTCCTTAGCCAAACCGATGCACATACCGGAACTATATACCTACTGGGGACGTGTCTTTGGCGTCCTCTGTCACGCGCGCCCTTCCCCCTTTACATCCGCATGCTGTCCTCAGTCACGTCCGCCTTCCTCTATATAAGCAGTGTGTCGGCAGGAAATGCTCCCAGTCAGTCAAGCGGAGAGCTCATTAAAGTCACACAACAACATTTACAGATTTTGGAACTTGGTGCACACATATAAGGCGCGCCGCATTATAAGGCGCCCCGTCCATTTTGGAGAAAATTTAAGACTTTTAAGTGCACCTTATGGTCGTGAAAATACGGTATGTCTTTGACTCGCCTGGGAACACCTCAAGATTCCCTCAGAAGAGCTGGATGAAGTGCTCCCGCACAGTGAAAGAAGATGGATGGATGGATGGATTTATCTTTTTTTTCCTCAATCAAGTTGTACATGTAATAGGTCACATTAATGGTGGGAAATGTTTTGAAATTATTTATCTGGCTCTCATGTTTTTATATCACACAAAACTGGCATTTAAACAGGGGTGTGGATAGACTTAATGTAGTGTATTACTGGACTGTCATTTGAGCAAGTACTTACTGCCAATAAGAAATTGGAATTTATATTACTACAGTAAACAGTCAAGCGTGCCAAAAATAACAGGTTAATTGGATGATTGTAAATGTCCCTGGCTATTTTGGGATTATTTCAAGCCCTGAATACCAAGGGACAGGGCCTTGTAGAACACTTGCTTTGGCAAAATATGGATTCCAGCCATGGTTGTGCTCCATCAGCAATCCACCCAACAGGGTAATCCCCTTTAGGTGGCCCTGGAGCATCGGCATCAGCTGCTGCTAGCACACATTGCTTAAGAAGTCAGCGGGAGGACAGCCAGGACTCTCCCATCCACACCACTGCATTTTAGGGCAGGCGATGAGCAGAAAGTAATATTAGAAGGAGCAGACTCACTCACTGTCTCCTAGACTATATTGCCAAATGTATTCACTCACCTGCCTTGACTCAAATGATTTTAAGTGATATCCCATTCTAAATCCATATGGCTTAATATGATGTTCAGCTACCCTTTGTAGCTATAACAGCTTTTAACTCTTGTGGGAAGGCTTTCAACAAGGTTGAGGATTGAGTTTATGGGAATGTGCACAAATCAAGGTTTATAAAGACATGTATTAGTCATTTCAAACTGCTCTAAATTGCTAGAGGACTCGGCATCATTTGCACAATTGTCAAAAAAGAAAATGTATCGGCATTTCACATTACTGGTAAACTTTTATTGCTCAATGATTGCCTTTTTATATATCAAAAGTATTCACTGTCAATTGACTGTCTTGTTGTACAAGAGCGCCTCCAACTCCCAGAGTCAAATTCCTTGTGCGTTTTTGACATACTTGGCAAATAAAGATGATTCTGATTCTGATGAGAGCGTTTGATGCAGATTAACTTGACTGGCCTGCACAATCCTGACTTCAACCCTATAAAACACTTTTGTATGAATTAGAGCGTAGACTGAGAGCCAAGGCCTTCTCATCCAACATCAATGTGTAACCTCACAAATGCACTTCTGGAAAGATGGCCATAAATTCCCATAAACACACTTCTAAACCTTGCGGAAAACCTTCCCAGAAGCTTTTTAAGCTGTTATGTAATTGGAGAGGGTGTACCAATGTCATATTAAAACCTATGGATTAAGAATGGGATGTCACTTAAATTCAAATGTGAGTCAAGACAGGTGAGCGAAAACTTTTGGCAATACTGTGTATTATGAATGACTTGAGATGATAGTTTTAGTAGGGATGGGCATTCTTTCTTTGGTCAACTAAGGGGAAATTTAACTTTCAATTAATTGTCTCGCTGTTAATTAAAAAAATTAATGGGAGGGAAGAATCTTGCTGAATGTTCTGAACTCCTGTTTCAATGTCAATGTCATATTAAGCTGATTAATGCTGACAGATTAATGTTGGCGAGGTTGTAGTTGAAAGTGTTCAATCATCCTATGCATACAAAATATAATGTGTGCATAAACAGTATGGCTAAAAAAAAGAAAATCCAAATTTAATCAGGTAAATAGGTAAGAGCCTTCATTTGGTTAAACAAATGAAAGTTTGATTGAAGCATGTTATTTAACACTTTTCACTTTGCTTTTCATCTCCTAAACAGTCTATGATCATTGAAAAGACTGAAGCTGAATCGAGCAAAGAAATCAGTGTTTACCGCAGGAAAAACAGAGATTGGCTTTTGATGAAGGCTGGCAGAAAAAAAACATGAAGATGAAATGAAAGATGATTTTCTTTTTTTCATGTCATCATTGTGCCTTAATAAGGAGTGCATGCAGTAGCTTAATGCAACACTGATTGTGTCTACCAGGGAACAGAGCAGAATGTCTGAAACATAAACAACTGCCACAGAGCGAGCTCCTGCTTCCCATAACCTTGTAAAGAACAAACAGAACATTGATTCATGTTAACAGCCATGAACGCTTGGAAGAACTTTGCTATTATTGTAGGACTTTCTTCTCCCAATTCTCCACCTGCAAGTTGTTGAGTCATTTCCTCCAACCCATAATCATCAACTAATTGAAGAGATTAATAGAGAGTGTATCCTTCTTGCCTGAAGCTCAATCAGCATCTACTCACCCTGCAGACAATGTTAGTGAAATTTGACAGTGATATATATTGAAATGATAAAAGCCTACATTAAACTGAATATTTATAACAAATTAATAATACCAGAAAGACATTGCTATTAAAAATGATATCATGTTTAAACCAAGATTTTACAAATTGGTTCAATACTTATCCATGCGCTTGCCTGCTCTTGGTAGGAAGATAAGTTTTTTTTTTTTTAAAGTATTTTTTGCGGAAAGAATATACAATCAATGACTTCAACGTCCACTGAGTCAAACAATTTTCTGCAGCAACTCTACATAACCATTCCTTGGGAGGATTTCACCCCAAAAAAGGGATAAAAGACAAACTATGCTAGGGGAGGAGGAGTCAATTTATCTCACCCATCAAGGGCAAATTTTACATAAATGTAGCTGTTTCAACCTTCTCCATGGTAAAATAAGAGTATTTTCCCAAGTACTGAGGGTACAGAAGCAGCCAAACCTGTGACAACACAGCTAAATGTAAAATGATATATGTTCTGCAAAGGGGTCAGACGATGCCAATTCTGTTCAGGAAAAGAATCAGAAAATGATTCAAACCTAACCTCCCATCTGATGGCCTCATCAGAATCAGAGGTGAGCAAAGCAGGCTTATTGCTACAGTCACAAATCAGAGTGGAGCAATTCTGTAAAAGCCGGTGGACTCTTGTAACCCACAACAGACAAGTGACAGAGAACCTATGTACTAATCAATAATCAATACCTACCCTGCAAGTCTAAACACACACAACATAAAGGCATATATGGATATATGCAGGGTCAATAACCCCACAAACAGATCAGGACTCTTGCAAACCCACTAAAATGTGTCCTTCATCAGTCATGCAGGCGATGGCATCAGCCAGGCTCTCACCTTTATACTTCTCTCTGACGCTTTCATAAGCCTGGATGAAGTCCTGCTCTTCAGCGTCCGGAGGCAGGTAGGCGGGTTCATACACGGCCATGCCAGCAATCTCACCCTCTTTCCTTCCTTCTCCTCCAAGACTACTTTTTCCACTTATTTTCAATTAGTTTGTGTCACAGCTTTTGGGAGTTTGTGAGAACTCTTTCCCGTACTCTTTCAGCTCTCTCAGTAGTGTGTGAACCCTACGCAGCTGCCAACTTCATTCCATGGCCGAGCTTCACACACCCCCCTAACACACACACTCGCAAAAAAAAAAAATATAAATGTCCGGCCCCTCCTTTTAAAGATACACTGACCAGAAGGGCAGGCACTCATTCACTGCTTGGGCTTGCAAAGTAGTAGGAGCAGAGTTCAAGCACTACCCTTACTGGTAACACTTCAACTCAACTGGAATGTCATGAATGGCAGTATACATTCAGCAGACACATTATTAGGTACACCAGTACAACCAAACTCCATCTGGTAAGAATTATATCAGTAATTCCATCCATCCATCCATTTTCTGAGCCGCTTCTCCGAACAAGGGTCGCGGGCATGCTGGAGCCTATCCCAGCTATCATCGGGCAGGAGGCGGGGTACACCCTGAACCAGTTGCCAGCCAATCGCAAGGCAGATACAAACAAACAACCATCCACACTCACATTCACACCGACGGGCAATTTAGAGTCTTCAATTAACCTACCATGCATGTTTTTGGGATGTGGGAGGAAACCGGAATGCCCGGAGAAAACCCACGCAGGCACGGGGAGAACATGCAAACTCCACACAGGCGGGGCCGGGATTTGAACCGCGGTCCTCAGAACTGTGAGGCAGACGCTCTAACCAGTCGTACACCGTGCCGCCATATCAGTAATTCAACTATACAAATATGGCAATTTTTTTGACTGGTTAGGTCTGAGGTAACACTGCCATAAAATAAAATTAAGGTGATGTAGACATCAGGAAGAGCAGCAATTCTACGCTCTTGACCCTGTTGAATTTCATCAATGACAATGCTTTCCCACAGTTGAAGCGGCGTTTGACTAGATTTCCCAAACTCTGCCTTTCCTCCAAATTGCGCGTAGCCTGTTTAAATCATGGCACGAATTGAGCTTTTTCTTCTTGAATTTATTTGATGGATGAAAAATGCATTACTGCCACCAATAGCTTTTCATGGCACAGCACCATGTGCAAACCTCTTTTAATAAAAAGGTCGTTTGATGGGGCTGTACAAGTTTCATCTCAAAAAGGGGCGCCTGCAAAAAAGGTTTGGGAACCACTGCACTATTTGAAAAATGCTTATGTAATTGTGCCTGTTCTAGTCGATAAGTAGGGTTGCATAGTGGTAAAAGCAAAATCCATGCAGCCTCAATTCTTGACAGTCCAACTTGGCACCAGCCAGGAGTCTTTCCTGGATGAAGCATGGTCAGTTCAAACGTTGACTGCTGCTTGCCGTGTTGAGTCTACAGTATTATACTAACTAACTAGTCTGTATACAGGTATATTAGGGATGGGACGGTTTTACGCAGTAATGTTTGGTACGCTCAGTACAGGACAATATGCCCCTATGGACTGCGGTTTTTCGGTTTTGCAATTTAGTTTGCATTGGCACAGTGTGTATGTGTGCGTGCCTGTTGTGCATTCACCCACTCACAATTTTAACTGTATCTGGCTACAAAGTGCAGCTCATGGACATAGTAAAATGTAAAACCACAACCACAAATTTGAAAGCATGAACATTTGAAGACACACCAGTGATGGATTAATTTCGGTTTCACCGTTGAATACAATGACGAGGGAGTAAAAACTGACAAGAGATTTCACGGTCTGCAAGCACTGCTTGAAACAAAAGCAATATGACCTGTGTTTTTATCCGGATATGACCACTTACTGGACATACGACAGTCCAGCAACTCAAAAAGGTAACAAGCGAAACAATAAGTGGCTATTGAGAATGAGTTTGAACACAATTACCATGCCATTAAAGAAAAACAAGAAAATAGCCAGTGCAGCGGGAGCCCTTTTCTGCAATTGAAGATGTGTTTTGGCCACTTACTAAAAACGCTCGACCCACGTTATGCTGCGTTGCACATTTCAGTGACGTTTTAATTCCCAACCTAAGTGTCACCGTTGGATTAAGAGTGGGTCGATAGTAGGGCAGGGCATAGGGTTGGGCATTGTTTGAATTTGAGCAATTCCGGTGCCGATTCCGGTTCCTTATTTTTCGATTCCGGTTCCAAATGATTCTCAATTCCAATTATTTTAGGGGGCTGGGTCAAAAAAGTTTGCATGGTTTAAATGAACGGTTTCCAAATTATGAACATCCATTTTCTTAGCAGCCCGCAGCATAGATTAAAATTAACATTTGACTCGGGGTTCTTTATAACCAGTATCAATATCAAACCTATGATCTCAGAGGCAATGTGTGTGGAACTAACCCAATTGACTTAATATTCATTAATTAGTGTTTCAGCAAAAAGTTAAAATTGTTATTTGGGATTGTTTCATCACATCAAATGGTTTATGGATGCAAATTTTAACTTGACTTTCGGTTTTAAGCTTGTAGTCTTTTATTTTGAAGGGTACGCACCGGAACTCAGCATTTTGGCACGAAAAGTAACTTCACACGGCACCAGTCATTTATTTTATTTTATTTTATTTTTTGAATTGATGGAACCAAATGCTATAAAACGTTGATTCCTTTCCTTACCCATAAGGCACAAGGTTAGTGTTTGTGATACTGTGAGACGTTTATGTGAAGTTTGTCCCAATTCATTGTGATGTAAAGTTGCTAAGGTGAAGTTTTAGCTCAATGTTAAGCTTTTTTTTCTATCATCGGCTCTTACGTTGGTTTGAAGACTAAAATAAGTGCTAAAAACCATCAGTGCAAAAATGCAACCAACCGTTTACCTTGTTGGCTGTCTCACTGTTGGCATAGACATATTTTATTGTTTTACTCACCCAACTGACTGAGAGTTGACTTCAGTGAAGCTCGCGGTGTAGGCTGAGGCTCGCCGCGCGTCAGACGCTACACATCGTGCAGGCCTCCTTTGAACAATATAATCTTATTCCAAGTGTTGCATTGAGGCGACTGGTCATTCATTTTAACAAACCTGAGACACACTTTTGTTCACGGTCGCCGCCGTTGGGCACAAGCACGTCTTTGTGTGCGTTCTTCATCGTTAGTTTTCATCGCTTCTTCTTTGGTTTTCGCCACTTTTTCTTCGGGGCCAAGGGACTAGGCATCAAAACTGGGAACCGAAATTTTTAAATTTGAACAATTCCAGGAGATCCGGAACGTTAGTCCCAGTTCCAATCGGTTCTCGATTCTCGATGCCCCACCCTAGCTGGGCGGTTATGGCAACAATAATAATCTCGATTATTTTGATTGAAATCACGATCAATAAACACGATTATGCATTGATTTAAAAAGTATTATTAGTAGTCGTATTTATTTAACTATAGGAACTTGCATACAGAACCAACGCCGCGGCACATTAATCGTTTTTCTTCAATTATAAAATTTTTATGATCGAGAACATAAACGTTTTCTTGTCTAATGTAAACATGAATGTCGGCTGTGCGAATGGGATGCCAAATACAGCATTTGTCCCCCGATATATGAAGGCTCATGTATAGTGTGTTCAGCCGGGTTTTATCCTGGAGGTCTCTAAAAACAACCTGGCACGCTTGAATGATAATGAACTTTCATTCAAAAACCGCTCACACACACCAGAATGAGAGCTTTCTCAATAACGTTCATCAGGCAGAAATAAACTAAGTTCATTTCATGTTCGCCCATTGAATTAATTCATGAAATTTCGTTCATTGAACTCGTTCAGGTACAACACTGTGTGTGTACGGCAAGAACACCAAAAGACCAAAGATGTCAGTACATTGTGCTGCATACGGTTGCGTAAAAGAGCCTACAATAAGGGGGGGGGGGGGGAAATATATTTAAATATGTTGTTTTTCTTTTTTAAAAATGTTGTCTATTGATAGCATACGCTTTGGCATTGATCGAATCGAATGAGGAATAAGCAAATACGACTTAATTTCAGTGTCCATGCATTCCCTCTATGGGAACGTCGACCTCCCCAACATGGCCACTATATAGGAACGTCGGTTAGCCGGGCTGTTCCATTACGCTGGCGTATCTACCCATATATATGTATGGACGCTCCAGCACACGAGCAAAGCATTTGTAGTATTAGCGGTGCATGTGCAATACAGCCGTGATACTGCAATCTAATAGTCTGGATTTGGGCGAGATGAATCAATTCAACATGCTTCCTAATCCTTGACACCAATTACAGTACGGCTCTCATTCGGACACAGTTTTGGCGGCATCTTGTGGCATCTTACGAGATTTCAGAAAACACAGAAACATGAAGATGTGAGTTTTTCCTCCAAACAGATGGGGATATCCATCCATCTGTCCATTTTCCAGACTGCTTATCTTCATTAGGGTCGTAGGCGTGCTGGATAACACAAAAATCGGTTATTCCACACAAAAAAAATGAAAATAGCTGAATTTGTGAAAAGTGAACCATGAAAATGCAGTGGATTGCTGCATGTCATTACAATAAGGAAATAAAAATTTTAAAACATTATAGTCAATCAGTCAATTAAGTATTTACACTTTAACATATCACTATTTCAACCAGTTCAGGGTGTACCCTGCCTCCTGCCCGAAGATAGCTGGGCTGGGCTCCAACACTCCCGCGACCCTTGTGAGGATAAGCGGCTCAGAAAATGGATGGATGGACATATCACTATTTAATCAACATTCACAAAAATGACTATAGTCAGTGTGCATCAATTTCTTCTACATTTTTAAACACAAACACAACACACATCCCTGCGCTACTCCCGATGGTGACGCGTGGAAAGAGCACCACTTTCAAAACTTAAGCACCCAGCTTACCTAATGTTTTATTTTGACATCGTAACGTCCTTGTGAGGGTCGATCAGAGACTGTGCCATACAATATCCAGGTCTGGTTTTGTTTTTTAAAACAGCGCTTGGGCTTAATAATAGCAAGAGAAAGACCCACATGGTAACCAGATCTGCAGGCAGTGCTATCTGATCTGTAGCGCAAGTCATATATTAACTCGACCAGGTGTTTGTCTGCTGCTTGTTGTAATTTTCTTAAAATACTGTCATAAACACTGTCCAATA
Source organism: Phyllopteryx taeniolatus (assembly GCF_024500385.1). Lineage (NCBI taxonomy): Eukaryota > Metazoa > Chordata > Actinopteri > Syngnathiformes > Syngnathidae > Phyllopteryx > Phyllopteryx taeniolatus. The sequence continues at coordinate 6,404,074 of NC_084507.1, read as the reverse complement.
AAAAACATACATCCATTTTCTATATTGCTTTTCCTCATTAGGGTCAGAGGTGTGCTGAAGCCTCTCCCAAATGACTTTAGGAGAGAGGCACTGTAACCTCTGAACTGGTGACCAGACAATCGCAGGTCACATATAGAGAAATAACTATTCACACTCACATTCACGCCTGAAAACAATTTCAAGTCTTCATTTAGCTATTAGCTAACATGCATGTTTTTGGAATGTGGGAGTACCAGGTGAAAACCCATGGAAGCACGGGGAGAACACTTTTTTTTTCTCATTATTTGATGTTGCACTTGAATATATCCCATCGCCACCCCATCCCATATGTCCTCATTACTGCCATTTGTTTTGATGGTGTTTCTCAGAAACTAATTGCCGAAATAAGGGGAAAATTGAAAGTTCATGGTTGTGAAGAACAGACGAAATAAAGACATTCTGTCTGCTTGGGGACTTCACTGAGCATAAATCATATTGTCTTCGTGCACTGTAACACCAGCAGCACAATGGGTACTCTATGTGGTGAATGCTATTTGAAGTGAGTATGGAAAGTGTGACACTTTTTCCAGAGGATGTGGCAGTCTTTCAGGAGGAACGCTTTCAGTTAACGAGCCCCTTTGACATAAAGTGCCACCTATTGTTCAAATAATTTATTGCTGTCGAGGTCATAATAGCTTCAACACAGCTTTATCTGTTCTGGAACATGCGAAGCTAGATATTCTCTTCTTCATTTAAAGGCGATGAGAAGACAAATAGGCAGCCTGTATGAATGAATAGAAACCATGGACAGAGAAACGTTTCCATGAGACATTTCTCTTGCCTAAACAATGTAACTTTATTCACAAAGATCCTTTTATTCCTGATAGAAATCTAAAGTTCCCCCCCAAAAAACAGACTGCTTTGTGCTAAAATACCAATTTTAATAAACGTCCTTCGTTGTATCATTATTCTGCCTGAGGTAAGAGTGTTAATACAGTAGCCCCCCCGAGCAAAAAGTGTCAGACTTTTGATTTCAATAGCAAACAGAGAAATATAAAAATGACGGTCTTTCAAATCTAGATACCAAGAAAACAACATCACTGACAGTATATTTACTGGTACATATATCCATCCATCCATCCATTTTCTGTACCGCTTATCCTAACTAGGGTCGCGGGCGTGCTGGAGCCTGTTCCAGCTATCTTCAGGCGAGAGCCGGGGTACACCCCGAACTGGTCGCCAGCCAATCGCAGGGCTCATACTTAATAAATAAACAACCATTCGAACTCACACTTAAAGGCAATTTTGAGTTTTCAATCAACCTACCACACATGTTTTTGGAATGTGGGAGGAAACCAGAGTACCCGGAGAAAACCCACTCAGGCATGGGGAGAACATGCAAACTCCACATAAACGGGGCCAGGATTTGAATCCCAATCCTCTGAATTGTGAGGCAGATGTGCTAACCAGTCCTTCACTGTGCCGCCTTTACTGGTATAATAAAATATAAAACATAATGTGTTAGTATTTGTAATTTGAATCTGTTCCATAGTGGGTAGAACAATGTATGAGTGGTTAACACATCTGCTTCACAGTTGTAAGGTTCAGGGTTTGAATCTGGGCTGCAGCCTTCCAATGTTGAGTTTGCATGTTCTCCCTGTGCATGTGTGGGTTTTCTGCGGGCACTCCGGCTTCCTCCGATATGTTCGATTCTTTGAAGACTCTAAATTGTCCTTAGGTGTGAATGTAAGAGTGGAAGACTCTACAGTAGATGTGTGTTGCGATTGACTCTCAACCAGTGAAGAGTGTACCTCGCCTCTCACTCAAAATCAGATGGGATGGGCTCCATCTCACCTATGACTAATAAGGACAGGCGGCATAGAAAATGGATGGATGGATGTTCCATAGTTAAAACCATCATCATCATAAAACCTTTATTAAATGTACAGACAATGTTTTAGATAAGACTTTAACTGAATTTAAATATTTACTGAGACTGGTGACTACTACTGCTTTCTTTAAGATTACGCTGATATAGTATGTTTAACCACACTAATATAAATATATTAAATTTCAAGTGAAATGTTTGTGTACATTGTTCAACAAGTATTTGCATTATGTTTATTTTTATTCAGAATAAACAGTGTAATTTTACCACCTAAATTATTATTCCTAAGGGGCAATATACAAAAATGCTGGATTATGTCTATTTAATATAAACAATATCAATCTTCTCCCATTAATAATTTTTCTTATCCATGCACTTTTGTTAGTTTGAGTTTAAACAATTTTACAACTGTTACGTGTCACGGTGAAGAGCAACCACATACTATAAAGAGGTGTAACCTCAAATCACTAAGAAGGCCTTGACTAGACGTATCATGCATTGACTGATTCATAGCATTCTTCTACATTACGCCAACACATTTAACACCCTGTTATACTTCAACATGATCAGGACTGAGAGTTGATTTACTGAGATATTTTTTACTTTACAGTATGCATGCAGTATGTACATTTATATATTCCTGTAAATGCTACAGTTATTTACCACATAACTGACAGTAAAATACTTTACAGTAATTAACTACAGTTTGTACTTTCTTACTGTGTGTTGCTAAACAGAGACCTCCTAAATTGTGAAGGTGAGAATAAAGTACAGAATTTTGCTCATGGGATTATCTGTTGTCCACATCTGCACACTGTGACCAAAGATACAGTATGCAGTCAGGCTCGCTCACGTGTGCTAACACTGCCTGACCTGATGGAAGAGCACAGGAAGAGCAGCAAAGGATATGCATGAAGGCTTATTATAGGTACACAAGTTATGCAAACTTCCTCTTAGCCTGGTAGGAACACACCACATTCCAAAACAAAAATTGAAGACATAGTGTTCTAAAACTGGAACCGAAATTAAAACTTTTTTTTTTTTTTAACTGGAGCAAGAAAAAACACGCTAATACTGTTGGGGCATCGAGAATCGAGAACAAATTGGAACCGGGACTAGCATTACAGTTCTCACGGAGTCGTTCAAATTTTAAAATTTCGGTTCCCAGTTTCGATGCCTACAATTTGCCCACCCCGAAGAAGAAGTGGCGAAAACCAATGAAGAAGAGCGTGCACGAGGACGTGCTTGTGCCCAACGGCGCCGGCGACGAACAAAAGTGTGTCTTAACTTTGTTAAAAATGAATGACCAGTCGCCTCAGTGCAACACTTGGAATAAGACTATATTGTGCAAAGGAGGCTTTCACGATGTGGAGTGTCTGACATTCTCCCTCCCGCGCCGAGCCTCAGCCTACACGGCGCAGAGCTTCAGTGATGCCAATTGGGTGCGTGAAACGAAACTTCACCGTAGCAACTTTACATCGCAAAGAATTGGGACAAAATGCACATAAACGTCTCACAGTATCACAAACACGAACCTTGTACCTCATCGGTGGGTAGGGAAAGGAATCAGCGTTATATAGCATTTGGTTCCATCCATAAAAAAAATATTAATTAAAAAAAATGAAAAAAACAATTCACCAGTGCCATGTGAAGTTACTTTTCGTGCCAAAATGCATTCCGGTGTGTACCCTTCAAAATAAAAGGCTACAAGCTTAAAACCAAAAGCCAAGTTAAAATTTGCACCCATAAACCATTTGACGTGATGAAACAGTCCCAAATAACTATTTTAACAATGCTATATTTAACTTTTTGCTGAAACACTAATTAATGAATATTGGGTTAGTTCCACACACATTGCCTTTTAGTTCATAGGTTTGATATTGATACTGGTTAAAATGAACCCTGAGTCAAATGTTTATTTTAGTCTATGTTGCGGGCTGCTAAGAAAATGGATGTTCAGAATTTGGACACACTTTAATTAAACCATGCAAACCTTTTTGACCCAGCCCCCTAAAATAATCGGAATCGAGAATCGCTTGGAACCGGAATCGGAACCGGAATCACTCAAATTCAAACGATGCGCAACCCTAGTGGTTAAACATGGTCTTAAATCCCATTGAGAACAAACATCAGATCACTAGGTTGAAATTCGCATGTCATGGCTTGTGAAAACTACCATTTCTAAATGTTGTGCTTTGTCACATATTCTAACAAAAACACAAGTCGGTGGAATGGGAAACCCGTGTTGTAGTCCAGTTCCTGCAATTTTTGAATCACCACAACCAAGGTACAATGCTCCTCTAATCCTCCGTTCACCAATACAGTACTTGCAGTAAATAGCAAATTTCACGTTTCAGTAACTGCCGGCGGACTTTTTAGCACATCTGCCTCACAGTTCTGAGGACCCAGGTTCAAATCTGGCCTCACCTAAGTGGTTTTTACATGTTTTCGCTGTGCGTGCATGGGTTTTCTCCAGGTACTCCGATTTCCTCCCACGTCCCAAAAACATGCATGGGAGGTTAATTGAAAACTTTAAATTGCCTGTAGGTGTGAATGTGAGTGTGAATGGTTGTTTGTTTATGTGCCCTGCGATTGGCCGGCGATCAGTTCAGGGTGTACACCGCCTCTCGCCCAGAGTCAGCTGGGATAAGCTCCAGCACCCCCGCAACCCTAGAGAGGATAAGCGGTACAGAAAATTAATGAATGAATGAGCAATTTTCTGCATTATCTTCAAGTTCAAATGTCTTTTTTTTTTCACCCACAATGTACAACAATTCCCAGGTGTGTTTGTCACTCCTATGCTTTCGTCAAAATTTCCACCTGATAAAGAATTAATGTATAGACATATTTTTACAGCATATTTCTTGCCATAGTGAAATCATCTTATTTTAGGCAGATCTGTTCCATGCAGTGAGCCAGCACTCATGGCAACCCCCGCCCCAACAACAACTTCACAGAGCAATCAATTAAGTGTTGTTCATTTAAAGTTAATGGTGATATACTGCTATTACTAATTTAACAGTAACCCTCCCATGCACACTTAAACATGAGTACCCAGAGAGATTTCATTGCACTATTACTCGTGGAGGTAGCATTTCATCAACAAGCCACCAAAATACACAATTTATACAATGCACATATAAATATACAGTGTCGCTGTGTGGCACATAACATTGCCAAACATAATCCTTCCAACCCAACTCAATTCATTCATAATTGTTTTTTGTTTTGGGCACAGCGCTTATTTTAAATTCATTTTCTGCCTTAGTTGTTTGTTTTTTTACATCCTCGCTTGGTGTAAATATCTAACACCTGCACCCTTCTACATAATACAAATGTCACTTCTATCGCTTAACATGAATAAGCAATGTTTCTAGCGCCACAACGGTTGGTTTGGCCATGATCCCACTCCATTGTCTGTGCAGTGCAAGAGTGACCCCACCTCACACTGTCACGTACGTGGTTAGGGCGAAGGCGAGGAACGCAAGGCAAGAACATGGTGGACCCAATTGCAAGGAAGCAGGGAGGCAAGGCAGGAGTGCGGGAATCTCAAAATAATAATATTTAATCACAATGATAAAAACAACTGGCGACTATGACATGGCAAGACATGTGACAACGACAATGAACCGACAAGAACTGAAAGAAACCAGGGAACTAAATACAAACAAATTGACGAGACAACGAGGAACACCTGGACAAGACACAAGTGGCTGGAAAGAGCTGATTGGTCGACACAAAGTAGACGAGACCAGGTGGACACAACAACCTAATGAGCACACGACAAACATGGAACACAGGAAAACATGGAACAAAACTAAACACAACCCAAACCAAAACACAGACCATGACACACACTTGAATACAGTCCCTTTGTACTTTGTTTCCCAATTCGATGGTAAAATACATCATGTCGCTATTGGGAAAAGATTAACCTTGTCCAGTATGTCGAAAACAATGCTTACTTCATTTGTACCACTTACATGCAAGGCTAAGGATTCTTTTGTGATGGGATATTTATAACATCACAGAGAAGAAAAATTGTAGAGTGGGCCGAGAAGGTAGAGCATTATTTCGCTACAAATTTAAATTAATTGTCAATTATCTTGTCAGGTTCCAGTTTAAAGGACTAATCTTTATGGATGACAGATTCCTTTATACTAAACTCCCCCCCATAAAAAAAGGGAAAATGCTTGCTACGCAAATCCGCAATGACACACAATGGTACGCTTTTAATATTTTCAGCCTGCATTTGTACCTGCTCACCACTTATGTATTGCCCCGAGATCACACTGAAATTCTGCAAATGCTCCACAACAAGTAACACTCAACACACTTAATGTACAGATGCAGAGATCTGGGCTCTTGTCTGATAAAAACTGATATTCTAGTTACATTGTCAGTTTATTTGAAATATTTACACTAATCGCATACTAAAACCAGCTGCAACATTACTGGCATGTAATTATATAGCTGGAACCTTGTCGACAAATTAAGCATACGGATACCGCAGCTATTAAAGTGAGTTTACCTGCGATGCGAATTACCGCCCTCTCAGCTGGATCCAGGACCTCTCCCAAGGCTGACTTGGACCGTTTGGCCCATTGATGTTTGGACAAGTTCCAGGGGAGTGTGTCACCTGGACAGGGGATGCTGCTCGCTTCTCTATTGCTCTCCTGTTGTAGGATCTGATCCCTGCGTCTTTCTTTTGAATTTGCCATCACCCACCCACAGGAACGATCAAAGGTGCAAGTTGACACTGCTGCATAAAGCACAGACGGGAACCACAGACTCATGTCAAGGTTCAAAACGGTACACAATCATTTCATTTTTAACAGGTCCAGCAGGGTAAACCTCACAACAGAGTAAACTAAATCAAATGTTGTCATGCAAATAAACACATTTTTTTCTCATTTCAATTCCAGAGGGGTGTGCGTGTACCTTAGAAGCATTACTCTGAATGATATTCAAATAGCCCTTATATGAAAACAAACATTGTATTTATTGTTCAATACAGAAAAGTGTGTATTTAATACACTTTAAAACGTTGTTGTCATTGTTTAGAAACTCTCATTATGGAGGTTGTAAAACATTTTGCTCAGTCCATGATGTTTACCTTGTGGTTAAATATTTACCAGTAATATGTAGCAGCAGGCATAAATAGTGGCCAAGGGGAAAAAAAACAAGATGATTTGTACTATGGCTGAACGTAATACTCATGCTGTTTTGCAGTTCTCAATATTGTTTGACGACACTTGCAGTAACTAACTGAAGACAAAAAAAAAAAGAATAAAAAATGTGACCTACACTCAAATGAATGTTGACCTTGGTTGATTAAAAACCCTGTAAAGTCATTTCCGTGTTTTTTAGTTCAGTCGCCCACCACAGCCGTGCCCCGTGTGAGCCCTCACAATTTATGGGATGAAGAAACGGTCCTTTTACTCTGTTACAATGATCTACATGCCACTCGCTACTTTTCTTTATCATTTATTGCTCATTTATCACTTTTTTTGTGTGCGATCTGTTTAGAATACGACTTTTGCACTGAGCGCTGTTTACGCCAATCCAACGTAACTGCTAGTGACGTTTAACTCCAGTTCACCAATCAACCGACACAAGACAGTCACACGTCGTCTTCTATTGGGCTTCGCAAGCATAGTTATGAACACTAGCTACGCCAGTCCGGCTAATCGACTTCCTTACCTGGCGGCCATGTTGGGAAGGTGGTCATTCGCACAGAAGTCAATGCCGTGCAACAGTGTTTGCATTTCAGACGACAAAAATAACAGCTTTCATGCATTGTATTATTTGCCTGGAACTGTCTGCTCAAACATGGATATTCCAGACCACTTCTAAGCTCAGAAAACAGCTTGCGGTAAGTTTCAGAAGTTTTTGTTGTTGTTTTGGCTGTGCATATTAGCCCTCTTATGGTCATAAGTAACTGTAAAACATGCATCTTTTGGGGTACCTGCTAATCTCGCTAACTCCACACACAGACACACACACACACAAACACAGTACATTCATACTTTATTTAGTTATAGTTTCGTTTTGATTGTATTTTATTTGACGTTCATGCGCTGAGAAATCAGAAGTTACTCACCCTTTACTCACTACTCTTACTGAAGTAATTTTTGGGAGGACTATTTTTTTATTTGACTTGACTCATATTACTTTCAAGTAACAGTAGTCTTACTTGAGAACAATATTTGGTTACTCTACCCAACTCTGCATATGACCACAAAAAAAGTGCTTCTATATAACAGACAATCGGCTGTAACCAACGACCCCTCCTCCCACCATTAGTCCACGAAAACCAGGTTCCACTATATTGTCAGCTTGTGTTTCTTCAGTAGATTATATCAAATGCATTCTCCACATCCAAAACAAGGATGCACCGCTTGCTACAATTACTGTACCATGGATATAAAGTTACTGAGCAGGCCCAGTTGACCTTAGACTGATATGACAAGAGTAAAAGAATCTAAATGACTTTGAAAGTGGAGATTGTCGGCAGGACACAGAAAGAACAAAGTCTGCTCTTCCTGGCTAATGTTTCGGTAGGAATAGAAATACATTAAAAAGCCAAGAAACAAAGGGAGGAATGGGCATTGTAAGTAGTCCACAGCACAGATGTGGAGTTAAGAATTCCAGTGCCTTCATGCAATAAGCAAGAAAAATTAGTCTTTCCATCATGACTGTTTCTGTACATCCAAGAGTGTGTATTTGAGATCTCTCCCTTAGTCCATATACACACACGTTCTTATTGTATACTACACGCGCGTCTGTCAATCTGACCTGTCTGTATTAAAAATGCTAGCAAACAAATCCGCTGGCCAACATGATAAGGACTTAACAGTCTAGTGAAAATACATTGACAAAGATTAGGCTCCGTATTAAATGACACTATCAGAGAGGTTTTACATTATTATCGTGGGTGTAGAGCTGAACTTGGCACTGTATGCTAGCAGCCTTGTGTATGTTTTGCTGTTGCTGTTTATGTTTTGTTGCTAAATCATGTCGACAAAATATGACACTCAGCTGTCAGGATGATAAAACTCTTGAATTGAATCTCAGATTGTAATCTGGTGGTCACAATGTAAACAAAAATAATAATAATAAAGAAATAAAAAAGTGAACAGTACTGCATAGGCTAATTTCCAATGAGGGAGACAAATAAAGGTTGTTCTTTTAAATCTACTACAATGGTGCACCTGCAGCGTCCTAATCACAGAACAATAACGCATAATGCTCAGTTACACAAGTTAGATTTTACTTTTGATCTGTACGGATCAAAAAGTGAACTAAACCATTGTATATTCACGTCAATCTAGAATGTTTTAGCTCACCCTAAACCTTGCATTATTCCAGAGAGGACATGCCATGCGTCGTCTTACCTTGCTACCTCGCTGTAATGCTGGGTGAGCAATGTTTGCCAAATAGCATTGGATGCATTTCCTTCCCAAAACTATGGGTTATGGGCGACACTCATTGCATTCAGTAACCGTGAACCAGCCAGCCACTCCTTCGTATGGGGGCATATAAAAAACGGGAAAGACAAGAGGATGTGTGGTCTGCAGTCGTCCTTCCCCATCACACAGTATCCTATGACGCCAACAATAATGCCAGACTTCGTATTCGTCCATGCTTCTGGTTGTAATTGGCACCGTAAAGCCGTGACATTCTCCTTCTCGTTTTCTTCACTGCAGTGGTAAAAAGAAAGCAGATAGTTTCGTGGGATGCGGGAAGCCATGGACTGATGTGCCGATCGAGTACTGCATTGAACTCCACCGGCTTTGGCTGACGCGTGTGTGTGTGTGTGTGTGTGTGTGAGGGGAGGGGGTAGGAGGGAGGGGGGAGACGGAGGGGGGGAGGGGGGGGGGGGTGGTTGGTTGACACATAGTTTGAAGTGCGTGTCAGTGTTGTTAAACTTTACCTGTTCTGATTTATGACAGTAATAAAAAATAACCGAAATGTTATTCTTTCACCCTGAAATGTGATAAAGGTACCCACTACATACACAAAAATTCTTTTCTACAGGTGCGACGAAATGTGTGTACACTGAGTTCAAATTTTACTTCTGTCCTACTAAAAATGGATTTTAAATCTACCAGTGTGAGTTAAATTGAAGGAAATGGTGGTAATGGTGGGCAAATTGAAACTGAAAACGTGCATTTGGGCGAATTCTTTATGTGACAGTGGTCACAGTGTTCAAGAGGAAGCTTGAAACAGTCTCAAGAACTGTCTGTGTCCACCACATTTGCACAGGTTCCCACAGAAACATGCACATGCAAAAACATGCACCTGTTGGCCTTGGATAAGATATCAAAACAGTGAAAGAGTAAAACAGCAAAACAATGATCATACATACTAAACATAGGGAACAGTCCCTTCTTGGTGCCTTGGCACAGGCGTGAGATTTGCAAGTGCAAAAACAAGTATCTGCAAAAAAATACACTTTTCTCTGAGAAATTGATTAGTGGTTTATCATTCGTTAATGTTAGATAAGCTATTAATATCTATCCATCCATTTTCCAAACCGCTTCTCGTCACTAGGGTCGCGGGCGTGCTGGAGCCTATCCCAGCTATCATCGGGCAGGAGGCGGGGTACACCCTGAACTGGTTGCCAGCCAATCACAGGGTACATACAAACAAACAACCATTCGCACTCACAGTCACACCTACGGGCAATTTAGAGTCTCCAATTCATGCATGTTTTTGGGATGTGGGAGGAAACCGGAGTGCCCTGAGAAAACCCACACAGGGATGGGGAGAAGATGCAAACTCCACACAGGCAGGGCCGGGGATTGAACCCCACTCCTCAGAGCTGTGAGGCTGACGCTCTAACCGGTCGTCCACCGTGCCGCCAGCTATTAATGTATTTTTGAAAAGCTCTGTACTTGATTATTTGATATTCTGGCTACCTAAATTGACCTGGAACCTGGTGTGCATTCAAAATAAACAGGATGCAAGCACTGTCTCGGTTTCGGACTCAATGAATCATGGTCACTCAGACATTTTAACAAAGCAAGATTTTAAACGTCACACCGTTGTCATTCAATGTCACCATGAGCCTGAAGCCTAAGACCAATGGTGATAAATTCATTCAGTTGCAAAATTCAAACAATACAAAAAAAGGGCTCAGCAACAACATCAGAATGCTTGGGATGTTAATAGAAAAATCCTAATCCTGGATCCCTAGGATTTCCCGAAATTTGTACCAAAATTCAAAGACACATTATGACTTGGTTTGTGAAAATGGTGTTAAGTAGGTGGACCCGAAAAGCAACTACAATAAACTTAGAATTACTTATTTCTACCAAAAATAAAAAATAAAAATAGTACAAAAGTTGGAGGCAAGAACCCAACTCAATTTGTGTGTCATGCTTTTATTTTGGGGGCAGAATAGTTAATCAAATTATTCTCAAATACTCTCTCACAAAGGATGACTCATACTGTACCACATTTCTGACAGTGGTGGCTGAATATCATTGGCTTCCAAAATATTTCTGAACTCAGAATCAGAATCATCTTTATTTTGCAAAGTATGTCAAAAACACACAAGGTAGTTGGAGCCGCTCTAGTACGACAACAGACCGTCAATTGACAGAGAATACTTTTGAGACATAAAGACATTGAGGAAAAAACAGTCACTGAGCAATACAATGTTGCTAGTAATCTGGTATCTCTTTTGACAATTGTGCAAAAAGATGCAGAGTTCTCTAGCAATGAGAGCAGTTTGAATGACTAATTGTGCAAAGGGCACCGAGACTTCAAGAAATGTATGCAGTTTAACGTGACGAGTAGTGCGATAATCTGGGACAACGTTGTTTGTGCAAATGTTGCAGATACTACTCAGTCGATTGTGCAAATGGTGCAGATGTTACTCAGGTACATGAGTGGCCAGTATTGGTCAACAACAGATATGCAAATAGTGCAGCGTGGTGAGACTACTACAGTGTGTGCACAAGTAATGTATAATCGGTCCGACAGAAATGTGACAACTCAAGACAAAAAAATTGGCAGCATGTTGCAATGGAATTGTAAATTAACTGTTTAAGAAGTTAATGGCAAGGGGGAAGAAGCTGTTGGAATGTCTGCTAGTTTTAGTTTGCATTGTTCGGTAGCGCCTACCTGAGGGAAGGACCTGGAGGAGCTGGTGACCAGGATGTGGAGGGTCCAAGATGATTTTGGATGCTCTTGTCTTAGTTCTGGCAGCGTGCAAGTCCTCAAGGGTGGGTAGGAGGGTACCGACAATTTTTTCAGCAGTTTTGATTTTCCGTTGCAGTCAGAGTTTCTCCTTTTTTGTAGCAGCGCCAAATTAGACTGTGATGAAAGAACACAGGACTGATTCGATGACCGCTGTGTAGAACTGCCTCAACAGCTCCTGTGGCAGGCCATGCTTCCTCAGAAGCCACAGGAAGTACATCCTCTGCTGGGCCTGTTTGAGGATGGAGTTGATGTTGAACTCCTAATTCAGGTCCTGAGAGACTGTAATTCCCAGGAACTTGGAGGTCTCGACGGTTGACACAAGGCAGTTGGACAGCGTGAGCGGCAGCTTTGGCGAAGGATGCCTCCTGAAGTCCACGATCATCTCTACTGTCTTGAATGTGTTCAGCTCCAGGTTGTGTCGGCCGCACCACAGCTCCAGCCGCTCCACTTCCTGTCGATACGCAGACTCGTCACCGTCTTTGATGAAACCAATGACTGTGGTGTCATCTGCAAACTTCAGGTGTTTGACAGCCGGGTGTGTTGAGGTGCAGTCGTTCGTGTAGAGAGAGAAGAGCAACGGAGAGAGGGCACAACTATGGGGCGCCCCGGTGCTGGTGGTGCGTGTAGATGAGGTGGTGTCCCCCAGCCTCACCTGCTGTGTCCTGCCCGTCAGGAAGCTGTAAATCCACTGGCAGATGGCAGGGGAGACGCTGAGCTGGAGAAGCTTGTGGGAGAGGAGTTCGGGGATGATAGTGTTGAACGCAGAGCTGAAGTCCACGAACAGGATCCTCCCGTAGGTCCCCGCGGCGTCGAGGTGTTCTAGGATGAAGTGCAGTACCATGTTGACTGCATCATCCGCGGACCTGTTTGCTCGGTAGGCAAACTGCAGGGGGTCCAGCAGGGGACCTGTGACGCTCTTGATGTGGTCAAGCACGAGGCGTTCAAAGGACTTCATGACAACAGATATCAAGGCGACAGGCCTGTAGTCATTCAGACCCGAGATTGCAGGTTTCGTGGGGACTAGGATGATGGTGGAGCGTTTGAAACAGGATGGTACTTTGCACAGTTCCAGAGATCTATTGAAGATCTGTGTGAAGACTGGAGCGAGCTGTTCCGCGCAGACTTTGAGGCAGGATGGGGACACAAGGTCTGGGCCTGCCGCTTTGTTAATCTTTTGTTGTTTGAAGATGCGTCTCACATCCTGTTCGTGGATGGTCAACGCAGAAGTCAGAGGTGTGATTGTGGTCGGTGGTGCGGCTGTGTGGGTGTGGGGTGTGAAAGTGTCCTTTTCAAATCTGCAGTAGAAGGTGTTCAAGTCGTCGGCGAGTCTACTATTGTTCTCAGCTTTGGGGGAATGTCGTTTGCAATTGTTTAGCGATTGTAATGCATGCCAGACTGATTTAGAGTCGTTAGCGCTAAACCGTTTTTCTAACTTTACTGCATAGTTTCACTTTGCAATGTTAATTTCTTTAGTCAGCTGGTTTCTAGTGCGATTATACAGGGCCCTGTCCCCACTTCGATAGGAGCTCTCTTTAACCTGGCAAAGTTGCTTAAGTTTGGCAGTGAACCATGGCTTGTTGTTATTGAATGTGCGAAATGACTTTGTTGGTACACACACGTCTTCACAGAAACTGATATAGGATGTGACAGTGTCCGTATATTCATCTAGGCTGGCAGCTGAATTTTCACGCTGAAGACCCTCCAGTAAGTGCAGTCGAAACAACTTTGAAGTTATATCTTTGCTTGATTGGTCCACTGTTTCACTGTTTTCACTGTAGGCTTCGCACATTTAAGTTCTTGCCTGTATGTTGGTATTAAGTGAATTAAGCAGTGATCAGACGAGCCCAGATCTGCACGAGGTATGGCACGGTATGTGTTATTTAGCGTAGTATAGCAGTGGTCTAAAATGTTAGGACAGTCGATGTGCTGCTTGTATTTAGGGAGTTCGTGGTTGAGTTTAGCTTTGTTAAAGTCCCCGAGAATAATGAGGGATGAGTCTGGGTGTTTTTTTCCAATTTCGTTATACTTGTCCAGCGAGCGTTAGCAGTGCGGCGTTCGTGTTAGCTTGAGGTGGAATGTAAACACTGGCGAGAATGAAAGATGCATACTCACACGGCGAGTAGAATGGCTTACAGGTCAAAAACAGCGACTCTAAATGCGGGCTGCAGTGTGTGCTGAGCTCTGTGATGTCCGTACACCATTTTTCATTGAGATAGAAGCATATCACGCTGCCTTTTGTTTTCCCCGATAACTCCATGACGCGGCCTGCCCGGTGAAGATGGATGCCGGGAAGCATTATGGTAGTCAGCGACAGCCTCACAGAGCCAAGTCTCCGAAAAGCACAGGGCGGCTGAACGTCCAAAGTCTTTACTGGTCTTTATCAGAAGATGAAGCTCGTCCATTTTGTTGGGTAGGGAGCGTAGATTCGCGAGGTGGATTGACGGGAACGGCAATCTGTATCCTTTCTTGCGGAGCTTAACTTGGATGCTGGCTTGTTTCCCTCTGTGGCGTCGCCTTCGCCCCCATGCGCCATAGACCGCAGTCGCTGCCCCGGAGAGTAACTCGGGGAAAAAACTGAGCGACTTTCCTAAAGTTGGTGAAAGAAAGTCCGGTGTAGACTCCCTGATGTTTAGCAAATCTTCCCTTGTGTAAGTGAGTCGCGTAATGTCTCCAAAGACGAACGAAAAACACAAAAACATACAATACTAGAGAGCACGTAACCGAGGCATCCACACGGGTAGGCGCCACCTTAAGTATCCTAAATCGATACATTATAATGCAAGTCACTGATGGTGTAGTGGTAGAATCGCCTGACTTTGGTGCAGGCAGTGTGGGTTCAGTTCACACTGAGTGACGGTGTGATTGTTAGTGCGACTGCTTGTTTGTGTATGCGGCCTGTGATTGACTTGCGACCAGTCCAGGGTGAAGTACACCTTTTTCCCAAAGTCAGCTGAGATAGTCCCTAGCTCAATGCGACCTTGAACAGAATAAATGGTGTAGAAATGGATGCATATTATAATGCACGTAGGACCAAATTCTAGGCCCCTATACAAAAGCGTTCAACACCATCATCCCTGAACTCCTTTCATCCAAGCTTCTCCAGCTCAGCGTCTCACCTGCCATCTGCCAGTGGATTTACAGCTTTATGACGGGCAGGACACAGCAGGTCAGGCTGGGGGAGGCCACCTCATCCACACGCAGCATCAGCACTGGGGCGCCCCAAGGTTGTGTCCTCTCTCCGCTACTCTTCTCTCTCTACACGAACGACTGCACCTCAGCGAACCCGACTGTCAAACTCCTGAAGTTTGGAGATGACACCACTGTCATCGGCCTCATCAAGGGCGGTGACGTGTCTGCATATCGACAGGAAGCGGAGCGGCTGGAGCTGTGGTGCGGCCGACACAACCTGGAGCTGAACACGCTCAAGACTGTAGAGATGATCGTGGACTTCAGGAGGCATCCTTCCCCACAGCTGCCCCTCACGTTGTCCAGCTGCCTTGTGTCAACCGTCGAGACCTTCAAGTTCCTGGGAATTACAATCTCCCAGGACCTGAAGTGGGCGACCAACATCAACTCCGTCCTCAAAAAGGCCCAGCAGAGGATGTACTTCCTGCGGCTTCTGAGAAAGCACGGCCTGCCACCGGAGCTGTTGAGGCAGTTCTACACAGCGGTCATTGAATCAGTACTGTGTTCTTCCATCACAGTCTGGTTTGGTGCTGCTACAAAAAAGGACAAACTCTGACTGCAACGGACAATCAAAACTGCTGAAAGGATTGTCGGTACCCCCCCTACCCACCCTTGAGGACTTGCACGCTGCCAGAACTAAGACAAGGGCATGCAAAATCCTCTCGGACCCTCCCCACACCGGTCACCAGCTCTTCCAGCTCCTTCCCTCAGGTAGGCGCTACCGATCAATGGAAACTAGAACTAGTAGACATTCCAACAGCTTCTTCCCTCTTGCAATCAACTTCTTAAACAGCTAACTTATAATTCCATTACAACAAGCTGGCCATTTTTTGACTTGAGTTCGTTGTCACATTTCTGTGGGGCCAATTATGTATTACTCGTGCACTCACTGTAGTTGTCTCGCCGTGCTGCACTATTTGCATATACTGGCCACTCATGCCAGAGTAGCATCTGCTCCATTTGCACACTGATTGAGGAGTATCTGTAACATTTGCACAAGCATTGTCCCAGATTATCGCACTACTCGTCACTTTAAACCGCATACACTCCTTGAAGTCTCAGCGCCCTTTGCACAATGGTCATTGCACCGGACTATTGCGATATTAGCCATTCGAACTGCTCTAAGTGCTAGAGGACTCTGCATCTTTTTGCACAATTGTTTTTTGTCAATGTCTTTATGTCTCCAAAGTGTTCTGTAAATTGACTGTCTGTTGTACTAGAGCGGCTCCAACTACCGGAGACAAATTCCTTGTGTGTTTTGGACATACTTGGCAAATAAAGATGATTCTGATTCTGATTCTGAAAAGCCTCCTGAACAAACCTTGTTCAAGGATCGTTAGAATGTATCAGTGTCATCAAAGGTCACCTAAACTGTCTCTTTCACCTCAATTGTCTTGTCAGGGATAAATGTCACGATTAACTTTGCCAAACTCCATTCATGAACCAGAAACTCCTGAATGATGGTTTTGCCCTTGCAGGATCCCAAGTGAGGTACAGTGCAGGTGTTACATTATCATGATGGCGGTAACCCGAGGCCAGAAATAAAAGACTCAAGCAGTCTTGCATGCATAATTGATGTCCCTGGATTTAGAATGAAGAAATGTGCTACTTTCTGATGTATACTGTATCTACACAAAAATTACTGTATCTACACAGTAATGATGTGTTGATTTGGCCTTACAAAACAAGAATTCAATAATCCTTGGATTGTATACTTTGCAGATACCTCTGGTGTTAAAATGATGTTATAGCCATCTATTTGCTATAGTATAGCGCTGGTCCTCATTCGGGTAACCTGGAGTCTATCCCAGCTGTCTCCAGGCAGGGTACACCCTGGACTGGTCGCCAGCCAATTGCAGAGACATATTGTTATGGCAATTTATTTATTTATTTTTTTTTGGGGGGGGGGGGGGGGAGGTTGTCGTGATTCAGAATTTGCTTGGCTTTCACTTCCAACTATGTTTTTGACTGTAAAGAAATATCGCTAAATTCTGTACTGTACTGTATACTCTATGTGTACTGTATATTCACCCATCCATCCATTTTCCGAAACGCTTATCCTTACTAGGGTAATGGGCGTGCTGGAGCCTATCCCAGCTGACTCTGGGCGAGAGGTGGGATACACCCTGGACTGGTCGCCATCCAATCGCAGGGCACATATAAACAAAAAAACATTTGCACTCACTTTCACACCTACAGCCAATTTAGAGTCTCCAGTTAACCTACCATGCATATTTTTGGGAATGTGGGAGGAAACCGGAGTACCCGAAGAAAACCTACGCAGGCACAGGGAGAACATGCAAACTCCACACAAGTGAGGCTGAATTTGAAGCCGGATCCTCAGAACTGTGAGGCAGATGTTGACACCAGTCAGGCCCAGGCTGCCCTGTACTGTATATGCAGCAAACCCCAATTCCAATGAAGTTGTAATGTTGTGTGCAAAGTATAAATATAAACAGGATAAAATAAAATGAATGAAAAATCTTTTCAACCCATATTAAGTAGAATACACTTGACTACAAAGATAAGATATTTAATGTTCAAACTGATGTATGCTATTGTTTTTTGCAAATATTCTCTCAATTGGAAATTTATGCCTGCAAGACATTCCAAAAAACTGGGACAGGGGCAACAAAAGACTGAGAAAATTGAGGAATATATATATATATATATATATATATATATACACAAACACACACACACACACATATGTTGTGAAATCTATGTCACGCTCAACATACATCCGGTATTACATACAGTATTGTATCTTCGTTCAAAAAAGGTTGTAAAGCAATTTATCAGCCTTTGTTAGTTGTTTGTGAAATTTTGTTCTCTGTGCACATCCTGTGCATCTCCCTGGGGCTTAGCCCTCCAGTCCATAAAACCTAGTGACGCCCCTGGCTTGAACTTCACTATATTTACATTGCCCAAATTTAGAGCTGCAGACACTTCAGAAGAAAGCGACTGCAAAAGCTGTAAACTATTACTTGACCAACACTGCCCTCGAGTGGAAATATATGTCTTTATCACACAATAGAATTCAAACATGAGCCAAGGTTATTTGGGGTCTTTTATGATAAGAAGTGAGTCACTGATGGTGTAGTGGTACATTCGCCTGTCTTTGGTCTAGGCAGCGTGGGTTCATTTCCCACTCAGTGACGGTGTAAATGTGAGTGCAAATGGTATGTCCATGTCTATATGACGACCAGTTGAGTGTGTAGTCTGCCTTTCGTCCTGAAGTCTGCTGGGATAGGCTCCAGCGCCCTGTGACCCTAACCAGGATGAGTGGTGTTGAATATGGATGGATGATAAGAAGCTTATCAAACCATTGGAAGAAGCGAAGGCATTTAGCTCCAATCTAAATGCAGGAAGATACTTTTTTTTAAAATGGATTTATGTGATGGAAGGCACATATTTTCAATAAAGCCATAAAGCAATGATGGAAATCTGGAAAACTATGGTTAATGTTATGTTCAGTCTATTGGATATAGGAGTTACATAAATAATAAATGGAAAGACTGAAAACTCCACAATGAGTCACTTTTCGAACTGACTTCATCATGGAAGACTTTTGGGCATTCCATGAAAGGTCCTCACTGGTGAAGTGAGACGTGATAACTATTACATATGAGGGCTTATCAACAACATTAAGTGGATCAATAATTTGATTATTACAAACCACCAACCCACAGACACACAGGAATGCAGCGTTTTCAAGTTGCACACCCACAACGCACCGTTATACCCACGTGTTCACACACACAAATCGAGTGCAAAACCCTATGCAGTATAGTATGCAGTGGTCTTTCGCTATAAACCGCATTCATGCAGTCTACCTCCCCATTAACGGTGCAGACCCAGACACCGCATGCCAGTTCACCTCGCTCCATGAGCCACAAGCCGCAGCAGTAGACGAAGAAACAGATGTGTACCAGCTGCTTGGATGTAAGCCCTAGATACACTGCTACTGTATTGCACCACTCACACATGCTTAAACACAAACTCATGCAAGTTGTTTCACTCGAATATTTGCATTAGTATGGATATCTTAAAAACACATAGAAGATGAAAAAAGAACAGATGCTGTACGAAAGATAGCGACGATCGTCAGAAGTCAGAAATTAAAATTGAAAGTATTTTTCTAAATGTCGATTTTCACTACTCTGAGACAACCTTAGTGTACTTAAAATATAGAGATATATTCTATGAGGTTAGAGTGCTCACTCCAGACGTTCTCACAGCCACATTAAATATTTAAGCATTGATCAAAAGCCTTGTTCTAGGCCCAAAATTGAAATAGTTTGAATCAGTTTTACTTGACCAGACCTCCAAAACTAGCGAAATGTTATAGCTTCCCTATACCATCATCATACATTGTCTTCTCGTGTTAGCATGAGACTGCGACCTGTTCAAGTAAATAAGTAGACAATTATAGGAAATTATTTTCCCCATTACAGTTCACATTTTCCCTATATTTGAGTATAATTCAAAACTGGCAGCGATAGATAGATTTTAGCAATCAACATGCAGTTTTTTCCAATGCAAGTCATCGTAAAAAGTCAGTTAACCACTGAATATTATGTTTTAATTATTTTAGTTAAGTCTCTAAAATGAGGAATTGTTAATGATTATTTTTCCATTGTGACCATTTAAGCTCAGGGAATACGAATTTTATCTGTCTATCTATCTATCTATCTATCTATCATAACATTTTTAATATATGGAGGTTGACTAACAGTGGTGCCATTATGATTCTGGGATTATGGGAAATCCGTTTCATTGGTGCCATATTTACTCAATTTACTCATAAATAAATGACCTGCACCTTTATCCAGATCCTAAACACATTTTCAAAGTTACAAAGTTGCTACAAAGTTTTTTTTTCGTTTTTTTTTCGTTTTTTTCCCTGCATAATCTTTCTAGGAGTCTTTTTATTTTTTGTATAACAATTTCAGAACATGTGCTGTGATAAAAGGGATTAAAATAACAAAGCTACAGCATAAAGATGAACTAAAACTCTTGTACAGTACTTTATAGTATATGTAATGCTATGTAAAAGAATAAAGTAAAATGGTTAAGTAATAATGTAGTAAACTGAAAGAAACATGAACGTTGCATGAGGCTATTCTGCACGTCTTTTAAAAATGTAATTCTTTAAACCACCTACTTTTGACTGTGTGTGTGGTCATAATTATTATATGTGCTGCAAATGTCAGTTTTGTTGCACTCAGTCTAACTACTGTTTATTCAAAATATTTAAAATAATTCCAGGTAAACATTTAAGTCACCGAAGCTTGACCAAATTGTTCTGGGCCTTTGTAATTCCCAATCACTGATGAGTGAATTTATTCCCGTCTTCCACAAGAGAGTGCTGCTGCTGTATTTTAGAATTGAGCAAGCTTCAGCACTAGTATTGCATAAGGGTGGAGGAAAAAGCAAGTTCACATCATTATCATCCTATCTCTAGAATGCTGTGATGGTTCAGTAACAGCAAGCATAGATATGCCTTATATTGTTTCAGTGACTTACAATTGATGTGAGCCATGCTATAGGAAAATGCTCAAAATCTTCACGTTTGATCTGCGGGGCTCTTGTGAAACTGAAATTGAATGGTGATTAACAATAATGGATATAATCATAGTGAAATGATTGTTTATATTTTCTTCTTTCTCTTAATCACAGGCTATTTGTCTATGTGAGACTCCATCTATGACACTGAAAGGAAAATACCAGTGTTAATGGGTATTGCATGCAGAAGGAACAGTGTCTCATCCTAGTAGATAAGACACAATGCAAGCGTCAGTTTTACATCAGTTGTTTGTTGTTGTTATGTATTTGAATAGATGTTGGAAATTGCAGTCTTTGAAGAGCAGAGTGAGAAACATTTAACCCCTCTAATCAGACATTTGTGTTTATTCAGACCAGTGAAATACACATTTCAAAATATTTTCTTGCAAGGCTTCAAATTAGTGATGATATACTCATTTAAAGGATTAATTCCACAGACGTGTCTTTGCTTTTTCTTTGGTTCCTTTTTTAGGACGCCAACACCAAAAGGGTGATAGCAAAAGGATAAATACCTGTATGATATCTACCATAAAGCGCAACATGAAACTTATTGTGATGTAGCAAAACACAACACACTTCTCTGTCCTGGCTGCACAGAACATATTATATATGGTAGCAAAAAGAGTTCCAGGACCTGTGTCACAAAATATATATTTCAAACCCAAACTATGAGCTTTCACCTTATACTGTACCTGAGCCAGACGCTCAACCAGCATGTCTCCAAAGAGATCTTGTGGTGTTTGCTTCATTCAGTGTGCAAGAAGAGCCTAGAGTTTTGCCAGTACAAATCATGGTTACTTCACCATAATAACACATTTTCTCACGATGCCTCAAGCATCTGACAGTTCCTGACTGAGAAGAACTTCACCGTGCTGTACCAACCTCCCACCTCACCTGACCTGGCTCCTAGGGATTTTTTTCTTCATTCCCAAACTCAAGGGGACCTGTATTGAAGACGTGAACAACATCAAGATGGACGTGAAGACGGAGCTTCAGGGGATTCCAGAAGAATCCTTCCAGGAGCACATGAAGGCATGGCACAGAAGGCTGGGAAAGTACGTTAGGCTCCAGAAAAATTACTTTGGAGGAAGAAAAGTTGGAGCTTGGATTTGAAACATATCTTTTCTAACATCAATCCAGGAAGCTTTCTGACACACCTCTTACAAATACACAGTATTTGACAAATTAACATCAATCATTAAAAATGGAATGTAAAGCAAAGTTTTTTTTTCCCGTATTAATCTGAGGGTCCCACTTCCCAGGAAACGCATGTACAGGTAATCTCACGCTCCCTTATTTACTATTATTGTTCTTATTATACACTTGATGAAAGTGAAGATTTTTTAAAATGTACTAAAAACATTTCCCATATAGTTAATAAGGATTATTTGATGACAGCATTTTGACTCTGTAACAGAATACAATTTATTAGCTTCCCAGAATGAATTGTTTTCAACGTTTAGAAAGTTCCACTGATTTAAAAAAAAAAAGTTTTTTGTTTGTTTGTTTTACCAGCATGGTCAATTAGTGTAGTCCCAGAATAAAGGTGAGGGTAAAGAAACTTTATTTGTCACATGTACAGCAAAATTTGTTTTTTTACATTTAGCACTGAATGAGCAGTGGGCAGCATCTGTGTTGCGCCTGTAGACCAAATCCAAATCTTTGTCAGTATTTTGGTAATCATAACTGGCTGGAAATGTACATATTACGTATTTTTGAATGTGAGAGAACCCGGAGCACCAACAGAAAAAAACTTTGATTCCACCAACCTGCATATGGTGAGTGAATGAATGAATTAACTAAAATAGTTACTCTTGCGCAAATCATCCCAACACTGCACCAGTGTGTCGCTAATGGTATGTCATTACTTTTACTCAAAAATGTGAAAGACTGCTTTTCGCCCTCTTGTATTCTTGCACCTGTGACATTTGTTCATATTTTTACTAACTTGGTTTCTCAGTTCATTATATTCATCGATTGTAATAATTCTTTGTCTGTTGTTTGTTTAAGAGTCCCTTGTATAAAATTGTTGACACAGTTTTTGTTTAATTTTGAGACCTCAGTTCTTTTGTCCCCGCCTACTTATTTTTACTAGAGTATTTGACTCCACATTCCAAGACTCCCACCATTAAACACAACAATATTTAATTTTATGCAAAACTATTTGGAGGGTGGTGTTCTTGTGATTACAGCGTTGTCAAAAATGATTTGAATCATTTTAATGTTTATCATATGTTCTGTATGGAACCATAAGCATTCTTTCTAACAAAAGACCCGTTTCTTTTCCTTAAAAGTCAACAACGCTTGAGGATAAAAATGAATTCACAATAACATGGTGAAATGAAGGAGAAGCAACATTAGCCATATTACTGTACTGTATACACAGTATACAAGTTCACGTCTTGCTGGAAATGTCTGTATTATTGTAGCTATAATGTTCTCTCCAGATTATAAACAGCAAGAACATAAATACAATGTCACCAGCCATGATAACATCCAAGTAGAAATTGTATTATTTTGGACAACAATAGAATTTCCAACCACATCACCATTTGGGTTGAAATTCCGAAACTGTTTGATCTGTGGCTTGTTTGAACACAGTCGACCAAATGGAAAATTAAAAGAGTGTACTTTGCACGTGAGTGCTTTAGGACATTGGCATTTAGAATTAAATGCACCCTCAAGTGTTCAACAGCAATCCCAAATAGGTTTGTTGGAATGGACGGGACAGAGACAATTACAATACAATTTGTTTGCCGAGGTCATACATGGTTCATATCCTATCCTTTGATTAAACAGAAGGATTAAGATACATATATTTTGTCTCCTGGTGACTTTAAAAATACCCCCCAGTTTAGTTTCTTGTGGCTGTATCTATATAACGATATAAGGTTTGGTATTTTATGAGAGACAGGGGGGGAAAAAAATCACTATTACTTGAACTTCAATACTGAGTTGTTTATATCACGCGTCAAGCAGTAGTTGTATGTTTTAAAACATGCCACCAGCCCGCCCGGTCTGCATTGTCAGATGTCGCAACGCCTAATGTATTTAAGCAGCTAAACCCTGCATGTGCTTTCACTGCTTTGACAGTTGCTTTATAATGACTGGAAGTGTGTAAGTAAATATTACGCGAACCCTCTGGCTACTTAGATTAGGATCTGTTTAACATTCTTTTTCTGACCGCAACTTCTATTAGACCTTCAGGGTTTCCAGTTCAACCTCACTTTGAAACCTTTTGACTTTGCCATTTTCTCGATACAGTACAAAGACTGTTAACTTATCAGAATTCTTTGAAGAAGGGGCCTGGAGGAAGCTCACCCAGTCTGTGTTCCCTGCCATTCTGATTCCAAATGCTGTGTGGCATGTTTGACAAAGTGAATCAATGTAATAACACCGGTTGTCAGGTAGAAAAGAGCCAGGCTAAAAGGCCATAGCAATCAGGAACATTTGGTCCAGCGTTAGGCATGACTTCAATAAAATACCTCCAGTCCCACTTTTAAAAGCATTAGTCCTGGGTAAATTAAAAAGTAGAGTGCAATTAAAAGAAATCACTGTGTAAATGTTAGCATGTGGAAGTTGTTCGTTTTCCTTTCACCCATTTTTCCCTCCTCCATGCCGAACAAAGAATGCCCCAGAGGCAGAGTGGTGCAGCTGCAGAATATTACGGCATCCATGTGTTTTAAATAAGACCCCATTATAATCCAAATCATAAAAAAAGGCAGTGGCTTCCTTAAACGGATCCTTCAAAAAACATTTAAATTCACGTCAACCAATATTGGACTAAAGCTTTTGTCATCCATGGTTAAATAAGAATTTGGAAAACAAAATTAAAGACTAGAATCACACAAAATGTGTTTTTTTAGGCATTTGATCTAAAACTATTTCTCAGAACATTTTTGTTGACTTTTGATGATATTACGAAAAGCAGGGAATGCCTCTGTTACAAAAAAACATACATATGTTAACAAAAGATAATGATTGACCATCTGCTGGTTGCTCAACTGGGAAGTGAGGTGCCCATTCCAATCAGCTTAACCTTAAAACAGTATTTGTTTTGGCAACATCATGATAATATGAGACTTGCAGTGGATGCCAATAGTTCAATAGTCTTTCAGATAAGCTCTGTCTTCAGTAAATGAGCATATTGGCTGAATATGTTGTCTGTAAACTGTTTTCCCAAAGTTCTTCTCTTCCAAAAGTGGTTTGCAGATTAACCCTAACATTTAAAACATTAGATTTAATATGGGATGATCTGTCACACGTTATTCAAACAAACATGAGGGTTATACAGCTGATTTATAGCACTCACAAGCAACCTGTAGTTTTCAAAGGAGCTCCCAAAGTGGACTTCAAGTTAAGTCCCTTTCAAAGAAACCAGAGGACCAAATTGCAGATTCATTTTCTGGGATGTACTGATCCACAGCAGTCTACACTCAACCCTTTAGTTAAAAGTCACTGAGGGTGTCGCCTCACACCAGGACAGATGAGCTTCCATGGGAGGAATGAGGATGTCTGGCCAAAGCCACTTTTCCACCTTATTAAAATGGATATTTCCAAGTTGTCAGAGGGTGAAGTCTGGGTTTTGCAGACTCTCGCTGACAGGAGGCTTCCTTTTGCCACTGGGTCAGTATCTCCTGTGGCTCTCTCTCTTCTACTGTGCGGTATAGCGGGTTCCCTATTGGTCCTAAGCCAGCAGAGTTTTGGCAAAATGTACACTTATCACTGAGCAGCAAACACAATTTAACACACTGCTTTGGGCAGGGCAGGGCAATTCCCAAATTCCAGTTGACAAAATACATAATTTGTCCCCCATTGTTTAAATGCTTGTTGATGGTAAAAGAACTGGGTGTAAAACTGCATGTCTAAATCAGTGGTGATCTCAAATGTGCATCACTCTGACCACCAGTCTGGAATAAATAGTGGGCACTGAGAATTTCAGCCTACTATAGCTTAGCTTCAATTAATTTTCCAAGGAAATTGAGATTCAATAATATTACATTATATCTGTGGTATGGGCACCACATTGGTGTATGGTTAGCACATCTGCCTGACAGTTGAGAGGTTCTGGGTTTTAATCTCAGGCCAGGCCCTACTGTGTGGAGTTACTGTGCTTGTGTGAGTTGTCTCCATGTACTCTGGCCTCCTCCTACTTTCGCAAAACATGCCCATCCATCCATCCATCCATTTTCTGTACCGCTTATCCTCACTAGGATCGTGGGCGTGCTGGAGCCTATCCCAGCTATCTTCGGGCGAGATGCGGGGTACACCTTGGGCCAGTCACCAGCCAATCGCAGGGCACAGGTAATCAACCTACCACGCATGTTTTTGGGATGTGGGAGGAAACCGGAGTCCCCGGAGAAAACCCACGCAGGCACGGGGAGAACATGCAAACTCCATACAGGCGGGGCCGGGATTTGAACCCCGGTCCTCAGAACTGTTAGGCAGATGTACTAACCAGTTGGTACTGTGCCGCCATCCAAAAGATGCTTTGGCGGTTAATTGAAGACCCTAAATTGCCAAAAGATGTGAATGTGAATGGTTCTTTATGTGTTCTGTGATTAGCTAGCAACCAGTCCAGGGTGTAGGATGGTTCCTACCCAAAGTCAGCTGGGACAGGCTCCAGCCCACCTGTGAGACAAGCCGTAGGTAGATGGATGGACGGATGGATTTGTGGAGTGTTAGGTATGTCCCTCCAATTACTTTATTTATTTTTTTGGATGGTTTATTAACGACATGCAATCCTGTTTTGGGGACGAAACCTCTTTTCTCTTGTTTTGTTTTTAACCTCACAGACAAACTGCAACCAAGTGGACTGCCACCCTAATATAACCAACTCAGTAAGATACTTTCACTTGATTCTACCAGACTGCTGGGAAATAGGAAATATTAAATTTGAAACTTCCAAGGGTCAATTTCAAAGTAATCCTGTGGAAACCAAACAAAATCAAATTGTAAGCACATCATTTAGAATTTGCAACCAACAACAATGTTTTGGGCAGCCTTGTGAACGTTCACCAAATTAACATATAAGTACAGTAAGTGCACATACAGACAGACTGTCTTTTCACACCAATTCCCATGTAGAACAAGTATAGTCTTGTATATATGATACAGAGGATAGGATTCACACCACTTGTTTTGAGTGGCATTCATTGTGTGGTAGGGCGCAGGGAGGGCAGCCCCGTGGCTCAAAATTGCGATATTTGTCGCGAGTTGCTAAGCTACTGATCATGAAGAAGTCCGGGGCCTACTTTTGCTTATTTCGACATGAAGTAGGCTGCAGCGTGGCAATATGGATTTCTCATCTTAACAACGAAAAGGCTTTACTTTCACTGATAAGCCGTGTTGCCACAGTTACCTTGACAAAGTAACTTAGTTACTTTGAAAAAGCACTGTGAAAAGGCCTTGAGACCAATAAATAGGGACAGATTGTTCAACCATGGACCAGACAAAACACGGCTAAAAGGCTTTGGTACCAGTCCTCTCGAGAGGGGTTGGACTCTCTCCCACTCTGGAGTTGCCCACGGTGAGAGGCGCCGAGCAGGTCTGGGGTATACTTATTGCCCCCTGGCTCGGTGCCTGTACAATGGGGTTCACCCCGGTGGACGAGAGGGTAGCCTCCCTCCGCCTTCGGGTGGGGGGACGGCTCCTGACTGTTGTTTGCGCCTTTGCACCAAACAACAGTCCAGCGTACCCACCCTTTTTGGAGTCCTTGGAGAGGGTGCTGGAGAGCGCTCCCGCTGGGGACTCCATCGTTCTGCTGGGCCATTAATGGATAAGTACACACACATATATATATATATATATATATATATATATATATATATATATATATATATAATATAATTATTGCGATACTGTGGGAAAGCTCACTGTATTGCAAGGAGACTCACAGTATTGCAGGAAGGCTCACAGTACAGGTAGGGCAAAGAGGCGAAAGCAGGAGACCCCCCAAAAAACTATTTTTCTTGCTCTTCTTCTTGAATCTTGCTGAGTCGGTCTCAATAGGTTTTAGTAGTTGCTGTCCGTTTTCCAATAAAAAAGACAGCTTCAACAAAGCGCAAACTTGTCATGTCCTGCTTTCTTCAGTTAAGAAATATCAATAGAATAAGACCTATTTTACCCTTGTCAGCCCCTGAGCAATTAATCCACACATTTATATTTTCCTGGTTTGATGGTGGCCAACTGGTTAGAGCGTCAGCCTCACAGTTCTGAGGACCGGGGTTCAATCCGCGGCCCCGCCTGTGTGGAGTTTGCATGTTCTCCCCGTGCCTGCGTGGGTTTTCCAGTTTCCACTCCAGTTTCCTCCCACATCCCAAAAACATGCACGGTAGGTCAATTGTAAACTCTAAATTGCCCGTAGGTGTGAATGTGAGTGCGAATGGTTATTTGTTTGAATGTGTCCTGCGATTGGCTGGCAAACAGTTCAGGGTGTACCCCGCCTCCTGCCCGATGATAGCTGGGATAGGCTCCAGCATGCCCGCGACCCTAGTGAGGAGAAGCGGCTCAGAAAATGGATGGATGATTACTGTATCTCCCTCTTCACGTACCTCAGTCAGTCTTCTCTCAAACTATTACACTATTAACTATTACAGTTAATCCAAAATTATTTTCACAAGAATTAACCGGAGGTACCACATCACACCTGTCCTTGCATCCCTCCATTGGCTTCAAGTAAAATTCAGAATCAACTATAAGATCCTTTTGAGTACTTGGAAGGCACTTCATGACCTTGCCCCTTCCTACATCTCTGAGCTACTTGCCCCTCATTCCACCACACCACCTATGTGTAACCAACTTCCACAATCAGTGAGACATGCCGAATCCGTGGACTGTTTCAGAAAATGCCTAAAAACTCACTTTTACCGCGAGGCCTTTCCTGAGAACTTTCCTTCTATTCCCATGTCCTGTCATTTTTGTTTTTGGTAATTTTGCTACAGTTTGATTTCTCCTTGGTGTCATTTCTACCATCTTTTAAAGTTTATCTTCTTGCTTTTCCTCTTAGCCTGGTCAACTTTGGATTTGTATGTGTGAAGTACTTTGTCACTGGGTTTTAAAAGGTGCAATAAAAATAAATAAATAAACAAACAAACAATTAGAGAAAATTTGGACGCATGTTTTTTCATGCTACAAAGACTTTCTGACTTGGTTGCAAAAAAAAAAATACTAATAATCAGGGGATCCCTATGATGAGCCAAACGGGACACACTTATTGAATGGTTTGGACTCTTTTCAAAAAAACGTTCCACCCCAAGTCTGTGTAGATTCCCAGTCATCCAGGTCATGCTAATCAGCATTGGTTGAATCAAGGCAAATGGACTCTTCTGTTTGTTTTTTCTTGTTTTCCCAAAAACGCAATTATGTTTTTACACAAAAAAAATGCAAATAATGCACTTTGTACAGTTTCATTAAAAATTGGCTTCTTCTGTTGCAGATTTTGTTTAATTTCTTCAAGAGTGGGAAGAATGAAGTACTTGGCAGACGAGAGTCAAGGAAAATTGGATCCGCATTCTTTCATTGCTCAGTGACTCTCTGAACTGTGCTTTGATGTTTTTATGTCTCTAAAGTATTTTCTGTCAAATGGCTGTCTGTTGTCATACTAGACCGGCTCCAACTACTGGAGACAAATTCCTTGTGTGTTTCTGATATACTTGGCAAATAAAGATTATTCTGATTCTGAGTTGTTTGTTTTCATGTTGCTTGACTCAACATTAGCATTAGCTTGGAGAAACGGATGAGTAAATGGGTAGAATCACTCAGGGCAGAATCTTTCAATGAGTGATACGTCATTCATCCGCAATGAACAAATGACCTGTCACGTTCACTTGAGCGTCAACAATTCAAACCCCGGCTGCACACTGGCAGCGTAATTCGCCAAGATTCACGAATGACTGACACAGTAGTTTCACTCTGCTGGCACACTCGGGGCTGGGCTCAACTGAACTAAGAAAGGAACAAAGCAGTTCATGAAGTGATTCTGTTCTGTACAGTAACTCAAAAGATTTGTTTGTTTGAACAAGTCTTGTTGTGTCACTGATAGTGTGGTGATACACTCGCCTGACTTTGGTGCGGGCAGCATGGGTTCAGTTCCCACTCAGTGACGGTGTGAATGTGAGTGCGAATGGTTGTCCGTGTCTATATGTGCCCTGCGATTGGCTGGCGACCAGTTCAGGGTGAAGTCCGCCTTTCGCCCGAAGTCAGCTGGGATAGGCTCCAGCGCCCTGCGACCCTAACCAGGATAAGCGGTGTTGAAAATGGATGGAAATGGAAGTCTTGTTGTTGTGTGACATAACACTGAAATGTATGCCATTGATGCATTAGTGGTTGCAACAAATGCTTGGTATCCTTCTCTGTCCACCTCCTCAGCCTACGACTGACAGCTGCTTATGAAACTTTTGATTTACACCCCTAAAATATTTATTTAGGGAACAGGGGGAATATAAAGAACTGCTTGTTGGCTTTGACCCTTTGCAGATGAATTCATTGACACATTTGTGTGCTACAGGTGCTGCTTACTATAGGCCTATTAGCTGGTAAAAATATTTATTGGCCTGATTGGGATATTGTTCTCCCATTGGATGCTATTTGTAGTTCACACTTTTGGGCCAAGTTCACAGTATTGTATCATGACATCTTGTGGCACCTCATGTACAATCCCTCACATTGACCGAGTTTTTTAAATTAGCAAAATACTGTACATTTCCATTGTACTGTCCGTTTGCTGCATTGCCACTGTACATATAGACAATATCATAGGGTTTCAAGGAGATAATCCTGGGGCTTAGATTTCTGAGAAGCCAAATTACTAGATGAGTCCTGAGAAAATTTTATATTGTGGTTTTGGCAGCAATTTGGCTGTCATACATGAGGTCATTTTAGTAAGTTAAGGGCAGGGAAGAGAGAGGAGACATACACAGTAAATTGAAGTGCAAACTTGGACCGATGGGGTCAGTGACCAAGACTGGTAAACAGTGGTTGATGGGTATGCTCTTCCTGATTTATGTGGCACGAGTATTGAAAATAAAAGTGAACAACACATGAATAGAGGCCAAAACAAATATGGCTGGAAAATCCAGAATTGCTCAACCAATATGTGTCTTCATGTTTCAAGACAACATCAAATCATGCTGAATGATAGCCTACTATTAGGATTTTCTTCACACTGAATCAAAATAACTAACCACAAATTCTTCCCAGTCTGATTTTGTTCCTACATTTTACAAGGTAAATCATTTTTGGTTAATAGCATTTCTATAAAGATAAAAAGAGCCATTGTTCCCAGGTGTCAAAATACCTCAAGGATAGCTAATTATACACATATTATTACAACAGATTTCTTGCCATGATGAAGTTGGCTCATTCTAGGAGTCTCATGAGTGCCAGGCCTCACCCTTCCTCGCATCCTCCTGGGACAATGGCGAGGCTGGCTTTTGTGTGATTGTCAACAATGGATGGATCTCCCCAGTGCGTTTTGCTGGTATTTCAGGTTTCTCCTTTTCCATGTCGTTCAGCAGCTGCAGGCTGCGTGCTTCTACTGGTGGAAGCAGAGCCCAGAGTGCGGGAAAGAAGTCAACGCCCTTCAAGACAATGAAAACATTTTTGTGGCGCATCATCTCTGAACCCAGAAAACTCAACGCTACTCTGCTGACATTGCGAAGCCACCATTGGCTCATTCTTACCATAGACCGGCCATAGAGCTTCAATTGCATTAACACTGTAGCATTTCATCACCAAGCCACCAAAACACTGCGGCATGACATCGATCCCCCGAAATAATTTGGTATCAAAAAGACAAAATCCTCTATGGGACCAGTCCGAGCATCAAACCCGCAACCAGAGTTGAACACAATAACTAGTTGGCAGTGTAGGGCAAGAGCAACACTGGTTTCAACATCAAATAGCTTTTAAGTCCTGAAGATAAATTTGTAGCGCCCACATGAGGTACCTGGACTGTTCCCCTGGTTCTCTTCTGTTTGACTTCATGTTCCGTACTTAGCCTCGTGC
Source organism: Phyllopteryx taeniolatus (assembly GCF_024500385.1). Taxonomy (NCBI): domain Eukaryota; kingdom Metazoa; phylum Chordata; class Actinopteri; order Syngnathiformes; family Syngnathidae; genus Phyllopteryx; species Phyllopteryx taeniolatus. Next base: position 6,372,234 of record NC_084507.1, on the reverse strand, counting down.
TAATGTCTGCCCAAGACTGTGCCTGCGGAGTGCTATAGATTAATCCCCCCATGGTCACACCTAAACAAGTTCATGGTACTTATTGAGTCCTCACAGAACACTTCAGACTGCTGCACACTGAGTGACGTGGCCGAACCCCACTGAACTGTCGCGCTGTGTGCGTGGTTTGGCAACTGTTTTCATGAATGGCTGGTCAATCTGCCACTGGTTTTGCCGCGATTCAAAATTTAATATTGCCGGCACACACTGTCGCAGCTTACAGCCAAACAAAATTAGCTTTCACTCACGCTAAAAATAAATTTCCGGGTTTTCAGCGAGTAAGACATTGAACCGCCGCTGCGCCGTCCCCTATTCATATAAAAAGAGTATATAAAGCATCAAAATTGTGTTTTACATCAATACTTAACTGTATTCATAATGTGTAATGTGCTTGTGGATGAAAAAGCAAAGCTTGTGACCGAAATGCATGCGACCAGTATGTACCTCGCTGAGTACGTTAGAATGAATGGAGTAAATGAGACCGCTTAAAAAAAAAAATTTCCTTAGCAACTTCTTCCTTAACTATTAATCTATCTTTTAATGGTTTAATAAATGTGATAGAGTACAATATACTGTATACAGAGCATCGAACGCCTATACAGGTTTTTTTCCTCGCCAATGGCTCATTGTGCGGGGGTACGTCGGCAGCTGTTATTTTTATATGATGGTTTGGTCCAATCAGGTTTGACCGCATCGCCCATTGTTTGTGCAACCCCTAGAGATCCAGCAGACAATTAAGGACATACATTCAGTGATATCACAAAGTTAACACAACTCAGTCAGCAGACATCAACAGCTAAAGACATACTAAAATGTCAACATGTTCTTGGCCACAATAGGAAAAAACTGAGTGCGAGTGTGTGTGAAGGGAATTCAGACAGGATAAGGTCAGAAATTAACTAAATGTATGTGTAGTTTGTGTAGTTTGGCGCTGTACTTTCGGAAACTGCACTGGGTTTACATATGTACAGTTGCACCGTTAAGCTAGCTGGCATCAAAACACATGCAGGTGTGCGCATGCACATTGTATTTTTTCCCATTAACCAAGATATTTTAGATAAAGGACATGCAATTATTTTATAGTTAATTTATTGATTTAAAAAAGGTTTAAAAACCCATCCATCCATTTTCTGTACCGCTTATCCTCACTAGGGTTACGAGTGTGCTGGAGCCTATCCCAGCTATATTCAGGCGAGAGGCAGGGTACACCCTGAACTGGTTGCCAGCCAATCGCAGGGCACTTATCAACAATCAACCATTCGCACTCACATTCACCCCTTTGGGCAATTTAGAATCTTCACTCAACCTACCACGCATGTTTTTGGGATGTGGGAGAAAACCAGAGTGCCCGGAGAAAACCTACGCAGGCACGGGGAGAACATGCAAACTCCACACAGGCAGGGGCCGAGATTTGAACCACAGTATGTTTAAAAACAAATCTGAAAAATGCAGTGACATGAGCAATCGTGTTGACACAGAGAGAACATGCAGAGAAATCCATTTCAAACAAAACCTTAATCCTGTGAAGCGTGTATGGCTTCTGCACCACAAGCCTCAGCAAGGGATGATCAGAGAAGAAGAACACAAGAAATTACAAATTTAAACAGGAAGTTACATAAAGAAGAATCACATTTTCAATCCTTTTGTCCAGTGCTGTCATGAGCATTGATAAAGGTCCAGAGTGTTTTGTTGTTTTGTGTTTTAACTGTGGTACGACGGAAGACTGGTGAGCATATCTGCCTCACAGTTCTGAGGACCCGGGTTCAGATCAGGCCTCACCTGTGTGGTGTTTGCATGTTCTCCCCATTTTCTTCCGGAGACTCCGGTTTCCTCCCACATTCCAAAATCATGCATGGTTGGTTAATTGAAGACTCTAAATTGTCCATAGTGTCATGATCTGTGGCCTGCAGTTCCTCTGTGAGGCATGGGTTGCGTCTTGTGCCTGCTTTTCCCCTCTCTCTATCCGGCACTCATCACCACCTCGATTGTGCACCTGGTTTAAATCAGCAATCATCAACAGCCTGCATTTAAGCCTGGCAGTTCCAGTCTTCCAGCGCCAGAGTATTCTCGCTCCTACGCGGTACACCAGCCGATGCATTGCTCATGATAGTAAGAAAAGATTCTCTGATACCCGTGCTCGTACTTACTCCGTTGTTCCTCCTCCTCCAGTGCCCTCCCGTGTCTCCTGCCACGACGCACGCTGCAGCTACATTGCCAAGTTCACTCACCAGATCATGCTCCAGTCTCCCACACGCTCCCTGCTCCTACAGACCACCATCATGCCTTTGAATTCCTGACCTCGCGCTTCTCCCAAATAAACCCCTTTCAACTGCTTCCTCAGTCTCAGTCTGCTTTTGGGTCCAGTCCAATACCGTTTGGTATAAACCGTGACACGTAGGTGTGAATGTGAGTGCAAATGGTAGAGTCCCCTGCAATTGGCTGGCGACCAGTTCAGGGTGTATTCCGCCTCTCGCCCATAGTCAGCTGAGAAAGGTGCTAGTTGTGCTTTGTTTTCATCACCCCAATTTTGTGTATTTGCGCCATACAATAACAATAAAGGCTTTCTATTCTATTTATGTTTAATCTTTACATACTACATCACTTTGTTATCACTGTGAAATTTTTTTTAAGTACTATATAAACAAAGTTGAGAGTTGAGTGTCTCAAAGCCATGCAAGTCTTAAGTAGACACACGAATGTACGTACGTAAATTGCATATACGAGACTGCGAATGGCTCGTTAAATCAGATCTGGATCCTTTGATTGCTTCAATGATACTTGGATAACTGTAACAGTTATAATAGTAATGTATCATTCATGGTAACTTTACATAATTCCAGGAGACAGTGAGTATACTTTGAAGAGTTGTATTCAAAGAGTTCAAAGCCTTGCCCCAAACATGGAAGTGGTGCGTGCATAGAGTCCATTGTTACTTGCTGATGTGTGTGTGTGTGTGTGTGTGTGTGTGTGTGTGCGCGTGTGTGTGTGTGCGTGTGTGTGTGTGAGAGAGATGCGGGGGACTCGAGCCAATTGACTTGACTCAAGTCGACTCGAGTTGCCAGTTTCATGACTTCAGAAAGACTTGACTTTAGACTTGGCAGCCAAGAGACTTGACTTGACTTTGACTTGAACTAAATAATGTGATGAGTCATCTCGTTTAGAGTAGGAAATCTGCATTTGAATTGAGAGAGTTTGCTTTTTTTTTTTAAGAAATATTTTGGGATTGACATTCGCGCCAACACTGTCTCTGTTGTTGTGCACTTTCCAGTGTGACAAAACCACCTGCATAAACCACGATGGAAGGAGCTCCAAAGATAATACAATTTGGATTCAAGGATTACGATTGGATTTGGATTCACGATAAAGTCTGCAAAAAGAGGATGGCAATTTGCATGTTTGCAACTCGTGGATTAAAGACACAACAAGAACGACGAAGTTCATCTGTCACTACAAAACTCACAAAGACAGGTAAGCTAATTTAACAGTTTAGCTAGCTGGTCAAACATTAAGTTTCATAGACTGGTTTGGGATGATTAAAAATAAAAATGATGTGATTGCGAATGTTTTCGTACAGCTAAGTAACGTAACTAGGGGTGGGAAAAAAGTCTCTCTCTCTCTCTCTTTCTCTCGCTCTCTCTCGCTCTCTCTCATATGCACTATAGAGCAGAAAGTAGCACCTAAAATGTAATGCCAACCACAGAATACGGAAGAAGTGAAGTGGCGTTGCTAGCGCTGTGGTGATAACAATAAATACATTTTTGAAAAAAGGCGCAGAGACATTTGCAGGCATAATGAAAGAGTCGGCGCTAGAAGATGCCAGGTGGTTATAGGTCTGCTGTATGGGATCACTTTGCATTACGATAAAACATTTTGACAAAAGTGCGTTCCACTATTAGTAAGTGCAGTACAAATTGTGAGTAGCTACGTGTGAATATAGTTTTCATACTACTCAACATGTTTATTGAAGTTTCTCCATTAAAATGTCATCTTTTGTGTCGGCTCTGTGACATTATATTTATTATAGTCTTGGCTTTTGCTTAATGCTGTTCTCTTAAGAACCATAGGAGTTACAAGGCTGTCATCACAAAATACACACCATAGTTTGTTCAGAAATAAAGTTCAGTTATATTAAGTTTGAAATACAACTTTAAAACATCCATCCATCCATCCATCCACTTTCTGTACCGCTTATCCTCACTAGGGTAGCGGGCTGCTGGAGCCAATCCCAGCTATCTTCGGGCGAGAGGCAGGGTACACCCTGAACTGGTCGCCAGCCAATCGCAGGGCACATAGAAACAAACAACCATTGGAACTCACATTCACACCGACGGGCAATTTAGAGTCGCCAATTAACCTACCACGCATGTTTTTGGGATGTGGGAGGAAACCAGAGTGCCTGGACAAAACCCACACAAGCAGGAGTTGTGAAAACAAAAAAAAAGTTAAATGAGAAAAAAAATTGCGGTTATGATTGATTGAATTTATTGCACTGAATTGTTTTAAAGTTGGCGGCACGGTGAACCACTGGTTAGCAGATCTGCCTCACAGTTCTGGGGACCGGGATTCAAATCCCGGCCACGCCTGTGTGGAGTTTGCATGTTCTCCCCATGCCTGAGTGGGTTTTCTCCAGGCACTCTGGTTTCCTCCCACATATCAAAAACATGAATGGTAGATTAATTGAAGACCCTAAATTGCCTGTAGGTGTGAATGTGAGTGTGAATAGTTGTTTGTTTCTATGTGCCCTGCAATGGGCTGGCAACCAGTTCAGGGTATACCCCGCCTCCCGCTCGAAGATAGCTGGGATAGGCTCCAGCAGCCCGTGACCCTAGTGAGGATAAGCGGTAAAGAAAATAGATGGATGGATGGATTGTGAAAAAACGTTTCTTACCACTCCAATGTATGTTGCGACTGGAGCAAGATTGTATGACTTGACTTGCAACTTGCTTAAACCAAGAAATGACTTGACTCGACTTGCTTGAAATTTAGTAGCGACTCGACATGACTTGGGACTTGCAGGTTATGACTCGAGACTTGCTTGTGATTTGCACATGTGACACACTCTCATCTCTAGTGTACATGTGTGTGCGTGCGTGCACGTGCGTGTGTGCAAACAGATTATGTAAATGTCTGCATAAAACGGGGGAAAGTACTAGTATTAGTGTTCATCAAATACAGAGTGAGACAAATTTTGGGACAGATACTAGAGCACGGTTAAATAGTATTCATCATGGAACTATTCAGCAACTGTGGTTTTTGATTCCGATAGTTTGAAATCAGATAGTCTTCATCCCGCTTGTTGCATAGAAGTATGTAAACGTCTTGACCGATGCAATCACAAAAACCTCTAAATCATTAGCCTTTTAGTAATATCAATAAATACAATATCAAAATGCTTGTTAAAAATGTTGTTTCTTGTTTGTCTGTGTGAGGGGTGGTTAAAATCCCTGGTTCAGTTTATTATCGAGGTTTTGTGGTCACAGCTTTTGGTTCAGTTGATGTTGAATCGTAGGAAAATCAATTATGTCTTGTTTTGTTGGGTGAAAACAGTATGGAAGTATGTTCACAACATTATTAATAATTATTTTTATTGTCACTGTATTATTATACTTTTTTTATTAATCCGAAATATATCTGCGGCACGGTGGCCGACTGGTTAGGGCGTCAGCCTCACAGTTCTGAGGACACGGGTTCAATCCCCGGCCCCGCCTGTGTGGAGTTTGCATGTTCTCCCCGTGCCTGCGTGGGTTTTCTCCGGGCACTCCGGTTTCCTCCCACATCCCAAAAACATGCATTAATTGGAGACTCTAAATTGCCCGTAGGCATGACTGTGAGTGCGAATGGTTGTTTGTTTCTATGTGCCTTGCGATCGGCTGGCAACCAGTTCAGGGTGTACCCCGCCTCTCCTGCCCGATGACAGCTGGGATAGGCTCCAGCACGCCCGTGACCCTAGTGAGGAGAAGCGGCTCAGAAAATGGATGGATGGAGAAATATATCTTTCAGGCAGAACACTAATAGTGTAAATAGAATAGAACACAATGTATTTCTAATTAAGTCGACAAAGCCTAATGCCTGGATCAGACAAATTTGGTCTTACACTATTGCACTATGTCAGAAGCCGCTAAGGAAAAACTCAATTACCATGTCAGAATTTGATACAGTTGACCAAAAAACTGTAGAGAAAACGGACCAGCAGCTGAAACCATCAATGAGCTGTCTTGACTCAATACCATCGGACTTTTTCAAAGCAATTGCAAAGTCTGTGCTAGCTGATTTGCAGCAAATAATCAATTGCTCACTTCAGTCAGGGGAGTTTCCTAAAGCTCTTAAAGTCGCTGCCATTAAGCCTCTTCTAAAAAAATAGAACGCTGGACGCTTCCATGTTAGCAAGCTATAGACCCATCTCAAATCTCCCTTTCATAGCCAAATTTGTTGAGAAAGTTATTTTTAAACAACTCAGCAATTTCTTGAACTTAAATGAACTTTTTGACAAATTTCAATCAGGGTTCCGAACTCATCACAGTACAGAATCTGCTCTTGTCAAAGTGCTAAATATATAAGATTGAATACTGATTCGGGAAAGTTGTCAATTTTGGTCTCGTTGGATCTCAGTGCGGCTTTTGATACGATAGATTGTAATATACTGCTGTACAGATTGGAAACATGGGTAGAACTAAATGGAACAGTCCTTAAATGGTTCAGGTCCTTCCTGGAGGAAAGGACTTATTTTGTAACCATTGGAAGTGTTCAAGCTAATCAAATGGCAATGACCTATGGGGTCCCTCAAGGGTCAGTTCTAGGACCCCTACTGTTCAGCCTGTATATGCTACCCTTGGGTCAAATTATTCAGCACTTTAATTTTGACTATCATCGCTATGCAGATGACACACAGTTATATCTATCAGTGTCTCCAGGTGACTTCAGTTCAATTGAGGTGTTGTGTCTAAAACAGATAAATAACTGTAAATAACAATATTTTCTTCAATTAAACCACAACAAAACTTAGATAATTGTTTTTGGTAATAAAGAAAAGAGGATTGAGTTAGTAAATACCTGGAGTCACTGTCTTTAAAAACCAAAGACCAAGTCCGAAACCTTGGTGTACTGATAGATTCCAACGTGACTTTCAACAGTTATATCAAATCAATTACTAAAATTGCCTTCTACCATCTGAAGAACATATCCAGAGTGAAGACTTACATCTGCCAAGCAGACCAGGAGAAGCTCATCCATGCTTTTATCTCAATTAGACTTGACTATTGTAATGGTCTTCTGACTGGACTCCCCCAAAAGAGCATTAAATAGCTGCAGCTCACTCAAAATGGAGCAGCCCTGGTTCTGACCAGAACAAAGAGGTCAGAGAATATTAGTCGAATTCTAAAGTCTTTACACTGGCTCCCAGTCAGCTTTAGAATATATTTTAAAGTTCTGCTACTGGTCTATAAATCACTAAATAGTTTAGGTCCTGAATACAGGATCCACAGATCCACAGACTCACGTCAAATAGTGCAGCTATTTTCGGGCGAGAGGTGGGGTACACACTGAACAGGTCGCCAGCCAATCACAGCTATTGTTCTCCCATTGAATGCTATTTGTAGTTCACACGTTTGGGCCAAGTTCCCAGTATTGTGTCATGACATCTTGTGGCACCTCATGTTAAATGTCTCACATTGACCAGAGTTATTTCATTTGAAAAATACGTTTGCATTGTACTGTATGTTTGCTGCATTGGCACGATCTGTACAAATAGACAATATCATAGGGTTTCAAGGAGATAATCCTGGGGCCTGGATGTTGTTTCTGAGACACCACATTACTAAATGAGTACTGGGAATATTTTATTTTGTGGTTTTGGTAGCAATTTGGCTGTCATACATGTGGTCATTTTAGTAAGTTAAGGGCAGGGAAGAGAGAGGAGACATACACAGTAAATTGAAGTGCAAACTTGGACCAATGGGGTCAGTGACAAAGACTGGGCAAGAGTGGTTGATGGGTGTTCACCTTCTGATTGATGTGGCACGAGTATTGAAAGTAAAAGTGAACAACACATGGATAGAGGCCAAAACAAATATGCCTGGAAAATCCAGAATTGGTCAACCAATATATGTCTTCATGTTTCAATACAACATCAAAACATGGTGGATGACAGCCTACTATTAGAATTTTCTTCACACTGAATCAAACTAACTAACATGTTGACCACAGCTTCTTCCTCGTCTAATTTTGTTCCTACATTTCACAAGGTAAATCATTTTTGTTTAATAGCATTTCTATAAAGATACAATGAGCTATTGTTCCCAGGTGTCAAAATAGCTAAAGGATCGGTAATTAATAAAGTATTATTACAACAGATTTGGCTCATTGTAGGTGTCTCATGAGTGCCAGCCCTCACCCGTCCTCTCATCCTCCTGGGACAATTGCGAGCCTGGCTTTAATGTGATTGACAACAAGGGATAGATCTCGCCGGTGCGTTTTTCTGCCATTTCGTTTTTCTCCTTTTCCGTTTCGTTCAGCAGCCACTGGCTGCTTGCTTCTACTAGTGGAAGCAAAGCCCAGAGTGCGTGAAACAAGTCAACGCCCTTCAAGACAAAGAAAACCTTTTTGAGGCGCATTAACAAATCCCCAAACACAAACTCACCTCCTGCCCACCCCGCCAACAACTTGTAGTTTATTAGACCCCAATGCTGTAATAGGATTCATCTCTGAACCCCAGAAAACTCAATGCTACTCTGCTTACATTGTGAAGCCACCATTGGCTCATTCTTACCATAGACCGGCCATAGAGATTCAATTGCATTGAATCATACTGCATTATTTAATCACCAAGCCACCAAAACACTTCGGCATGACATCGATCCCCCTAAATAATCTGGCATCAAATAGAACAAAATCCTGTATGGGACGAGTCCTGGCATCAAACCTGCGACCAGAGTTGAACACAATAACCAGTTGGCAGTGTTTGGCAGTACCAAGGCTAGTTTCAACATCAAATAGCTTTTAAAGTCCTGAAGATACATTCGTGATCACATAATGTGGTAGCGCCCACATAAGGTACATGTACAGGATTCAGGATTTTAAAATAATTGGGTCACTTGTAAAACAGACAACACATGAATACAGAATGCTGACCACACTGTGTTTGTACAATTGTACAATTCAAATTTAAAATAAAACAAAGAATCTAAGCCAGACTAAAACATATTTATTATGTATTGTGTCTAATGATAAGGATTCTTAATGCAGTTCATAAAGTGAACCAACAGCTCTTGTTTTAAGTGTTGCATCCATTTTCTGCTAGAACAAATGTGTCAAACACAACAACAAGCTTCTTGTAGCTGTAAAATAAACAGTGCCTAGATATTTGACTATCATGAAAAATTCTCATCAGTTATACTTGGAATAATTTGAATAATCTACCATCTTAAAACCTTTTTTCAGGCAATTCTGTAAATAATATTTAATTGTAATATTATTTTCTTCATTGTCAAAAATATGTAATATAATATGTATCCTCATTCACAAATGCTGATGTTCTTTACTGTATGTTTGTATATTTCTTTTAAGATTAACCGTCACACATTTATAAAAGGAAATCATCCGATAATGTAATATCCACCCATCCATCATCTATACACCTTATCCTCACTAGGGTCGTGGGTGTGCTGCAGCCTATCCCAGCTGACTTCAGGTGCAAGGCAGGGTGCACCTGGACCGGTCACCAGCCAATTGTAGGGCACATATTCACACTCATATTCACATCTACGGACATCTTACCTACCTAACATGCATGTTTTGTAATATGAGAGGAAATCAGAGTACCCAGAGAAAACCCACAGAAGCGTGAGTTGAACATCCAGTACGAACCCCAGACAGGAAGCCTGGAGCCCGTATTCGAAGCACCAATGTAAGAATTCTGAGGTGGATGTGCTAACGCTCGCCCACCATGCCATGATCACGTGACAATCATGGCAGTGAGCCAGTGGTCAGACAGCTAAAATTGGGTTTACATTTGTGCCACAGACAGAACATAAACCAGAAAAGTCCCCTTTCTTGTTCCAATCAACAGTTCAGGAGGGACTCAAAGTCCAATTCACAAGCAGGTTTCAGCTGCCAGGCATGATGAAAGAGTCACCTTGGTAACTATATATATATAGCAGCCTTTGCTACATTTGACAGGATTAACTCAACAGAGCTAAAGAAAATAAACACACTTGACTAAAACTAAATACTCTCTGAAAGATGATGAAGACCAGTTTTTGTGTCACAGTGACGATCATGCTTGCCCTCTATTTTATTCAGGAGGGTTGCACCACCTTGACTGATAATGGGGTAAGAACATGAAGACATTTCTTGCTCGATCCAACTCTTTTCTGAAACATTGCTCGACACTGGAAATTGAAATTATAGGATCCTAACCAGGATATGGTGGAAGCAAGAGATGAAACAGCTGCTGAATTCTATGAGATCCCAGCGCACCACTGGAAGGTATAATAATTTCATACATCAAGTTGATGAGTAATAATGCAAAATGGTGCTCATGGCTTGTGTCCTTTACATAGGTGGCATACAACAACAGGCAGAAACGCCACGCTGACCCTGGAGCATGCCGCTTTTGCTGTAACTGCTGCGGTCGTACGAATTTCTGCGGCCTCTGCTGTAAATGGTGATTCTCGAAATCATCTGCATTCCCAGATAACAAGAAAACATTGAATCAACGATATTTCATCTGAACTGTCAGAATGGTTGATATCGATTTCACAATGCTAAATAAAAATGTAATAATCACTGCAATGTCGATGGTACCTGATGTTGTTGAATATGGCATTGGAACAAAATTTATTTATGATCGGCTATTTGCCCGAGAAATATGATCGGAAATTAGAGGATGTATAATTGATCGGGAGGTCATAGTGGAATAACCGGCAGAGGGACACGTGGACAGAACAAACAACCCAAAGCAGAGGAGGGAGAGTAATTCAATTGTACTCTCTCTTACTGATGGGTCTTAGCCACATGCACAGAGGAAAATTTGGTGAGCAGCCACGCCATTGAGTGTAATTTGTGTCACTTCTTTAAACTTACATACAACATACATTTTGTTGTGTAATATAAGTAAGTTTAGCTTTTATGACTTTGGGAGGTAATCGTGGCCTTTTTGTTAAGATAATTTGCCCACACACCCCATAAAAAAAAATTGCATTGCTTTAAATACTGTATGTGTGCTTCTTTAACATCACCAAATGAGTATTCTTAAACCTCGGTATTAGTTTTAGTTTTAGTACAGCTAAGTAACGTAACTAGGGGTGGGACGGTTTATGATAATCGTCCAAACCTTTCATTTCAGTTCATGCACTGTAGAGCAGAAAGTAGCGCCTAAAATATAATGCCAACCGCAGAATACGGAAGAAGTGAAGTGCCGTTGCTAGCGTTGTGGTGATAACAATAAATACATTTTTGAAAAAAAGCGCAGAGACATTTACGGACATAATGAAAGAGTCGGCGCTAGAAGATGCCAGGTGGTTATAGGTCTGCTGTATGGGATCACTTTGCATTACGATAAAAAATGTTGACAGAAGCGCGTTCCACTATTAGTAAGTATTGTACAAATTGTGAGTAGCTACGTGTGAATATAATTTTATTCTACTACTCATACTACACAACATGTATTGAAGTTTCTCCATTAAAATGTCATCTGTTGTGTCGACTCTGTGACAAAGCTGTTTGCACTATGTTTTTTGAATTGAGACAACAGCATACGAAGCATAACCTTTAATCTAATGACAATTGTCAATTGTCCAGAGTCAGTGCTTTTCAATATATTAACAAATCGGAGTGAGTGATTCATTTAAAGGAACAAGGAGAAATGCAGATTTTCTTCACATCACTTTTTTTTTGAAGGATTGGAACATTTTTATGTCATATATTATTCCCTGAATTAGGAATCTCTTTCATGGTCCTTTAGCCCATTCGGTACCCATTGAATTATATTTGACCAACAGAAAACAGTCTTGGTTTTTGCTTAATGTTCTCTTAAGAACCATAGGAGTTACAAGGCTGTCATCACAAAGTACACAGCATAGTTTGTTCAGAAATAAAGTTCAGTTAAATTAAGTTTGAAATACAACTTTAAAACAATTCAGTACAATAAATTCAGTCAATCATAACCTCATTTTTTTTTTCTCATTCAACTTTTATAAGGTGCGGCACGGTGGCCGACTGGTTAGAGCGTCAGCCTCACAGTTCTGAGGACCCGGGTTCAATCCCCGGCCCCGCCTGTGTGGAGTTTGCATGTTCTCCCTGTGCCTGCGTGGGTTTTCTCCGGGCACTCCGGTTTCCTCCCACATCCCAAAAACATGCATGAATTGGAGACTCTAAATTGCCCGTAGGCATGACTGTGAGTGCGAATGGTTGTTTGTTCCTATGTGCCCTGCAATTGGCTGGCAACCAGTTCAGGGTGTACCCCGCCTCCTGCCCGATGACAGCTGGGATAGGCTCCAGGACGCCCGCGACCCTAGTGAGGAGAAGCGGCTCAGAAAATGGATGGATGGATGGAACTTTTATAAGGTGTGACTACTTTTTTTAGTGTCATGCTTTGTGAAAAAACATTTTATTACCACTCCAATATACAGGGTGATTCAAAAGTAACTCCTTATTTTAAAATACTTATAATTTATTCATATATGGTAATATTTTTCTCAATTTCTTTTGTGTATGGTTCAGGATTAAAGGAGCAAGTCAATTCTACCAAATCAACGACTTTGGAAGAACTTGAAGGGCGAATACGTGAAGTTATGTCTTCCATTCCATAAGTGTTCCTTGTGAAATCAGTTAAACTGGTTGCTGGCCCCCATATCGAATTTGACATAAAACTTCATGCAATACTCTTTCTTCTCATGTTCATTTCTTGGAAGAATTATAGTTCAGAAATAAATTACAAGTACTTAAAAATAGGGAGTTGCTTTTCAATCACCCGGTATGTTGCGACTGGAGCAAGATTGCATGACTTGACTTGCAACTTGCTTAAACCAAGAAATGACTCGACTTGCTTGAAATTTAGTGGCGACTCGACTTGCCTTGCTTGATTTTTTTTCCTGCAGTGATTTGGGACGTGCTTGTGATTTGCACATATGTGATTTACTCTCATCTCTAGTGTACGTGTGTGTGCGTGTGTGAGCACAGATTATGTAAATGTCTGCATAAAAGGGGGGCAAGTACGAGTATTAGTCCTAAGTGTGCATCAAATACAGTCTGAGACAAATTTTGGGACCGATAGCAGAGCACAGTTGTATAGTATTCATCTTGGAACGATTCAGCAACTGTGGTTTTTGATTCTGATAGTCTGAAATCCAAATCAGTCAGAATCAGTCCGTCTCAATAGGTTTTAGTAGTTTCTGTCAGTTTTCCCATAAAAAAGACAGCTTCAAATCATATATTCACTTCTATCCCGTCCATCCAATGTTTACATTCATATATTCTACCTCCAAAACAGTATTATTGCTGCAGCAATAATACATGCTCACAATAACAAAACTGACCATTGTCTGTTCTACAATTTAACAGTAGTTATAGTTAGGTCTATAGTATATATAGTAGGTATTGTCATATATATTTTTTAAATATTTATAATAATTTATAATATTAGAAATTGGATACCGCTTACTAACAGTGATTTCTTTGCTTGAGTCAAAAATTCAAGAGAAGTCATAAACGCAGGGGCACGCAGGCATAATAATTCATCCATCCATTTTCGACACCGCTTACCCTCACTAAGGCCGCGGGCGTGCTGGAGCCAATCCAAGCTAACTAGTGGCAGGAGGCAGGGTACACCCTGAACTGGTCACCAGCCAGTCACAGGGCACATATAGACATACAACCCTTCGCACACACATTCATACCATTGAGTCTTCAATTAACCTACCGTGGATGTTTTTGGGATGTAGGAGGAAACCGGTGTTCCTGGAGAAAACCCACGCACGCACACACAGGGAGAACATGCAAACTCCCCAGAGGCGAGGACGGATTTGAACCCGGGTCCTAAGAACTGTGAGGCAGATGTGCTAGCCAGTCGCTCACCGTGCCGCCACCGTAATAATCTTTAGTTTCTTTTCCTTCGCTTATTGATATTGTAAGATTTATTTTTCTGAGCAGCCACTGTAATGTGGTTTAATTTGAAATGTGGACATTTCATTTGAAGAGAGGGAAGCATTTCAGATTTGTTTTTGCATTGACGTCTGTATTTGCATGGAGTGGACCTATTTCAATATTTCATTTTTGGGACTACTGTTATGTATTGGCGGAGGGATCTGTTGTAATGGGGAGTCAGAATTGTTATTCTCTCTCTGTATAATGTTCTTTCACCCAAGACTTTCGACTTGAGATGTACACTCATTAGAATACCACTCAAGAGTGCTGCTGTTACAATACGCTTAAATAATTCGGCAGATCATCGCTTCGAAGTGGAGGGGTGGCGGCGGCCCGCGGAGGGCCATCTCGTGGGGCTTCCCAGTGGCGGCCGCCACCGGCCGGGATGCGCCTTCACAAAGTGGAGTCAGCTTTTTCTGGGACGGAGGCCGGTGTGAAAAAACAAGGTGCAAACTTGTCCAGTCCTGCTTTCTTCAGTTAAGAAATATCGGTAGAATAAGACCTATTTTACCCTTGTCAGCCCTTGAGCAATTAATCCACACATTACATTTTTCCTGGTTTGATTACTGTAACGCCATATTCACCTGCCTCAGTCAGTCTTCTCTCAAACTATTACAGTTAATCCAAAATTCTTTTGACAAAGATTTAACTGTGGGTACCACATTACCCCTGTCCTTGCATCCCTCCATTGGCTTCCAGTAAAATTCAGAATCAACTATAAGATCCTTTTGATTGCTTGTAAGGCACTTCATGACCTTGCCCCTTCCTACATCCCTGAGCTACTTGCCCCTCATTCCACCACACGTCCTTGCCGCTCCACCAATCTCGGCCTTTTAGCCAACCCTCGCACAAACAGTAAATGAAAGCCTGACCGTGCAGTTGCATTTTTAGCCCCAACTCTGTGTAATCAACTTCCACAATCAGTTAGAGATGCCGAATCCGTGGACTGTTTCAAAAAATGCCTAAAAACTCATTTCCTTAGCCTTTCCTTAGACATTCCCTTTTATTCCCATGTCCTGTCATTTTTGTTTTTAATCATTTTACTCCAGTTTGAGGGACGGTCATCAGGGGATCGATGGACAACCAAGAGACTGTTCTTTGATCCTGGTATGATATATGAGTAATAATGATTGAATAAACTATTTTTAAAAAAGGACGTGCAATTGTTTTACAGTTGATTTATTGATTTAAAAAAAGGGTTAAAAACAAATCTTAAAGATGATTTGCAGTGACACATGCAATCGCACAGGGAGTACATGCAGAGAAACATTCATATTTTCACCTATGGACAATTTACCTAACCTGACATGCATGTTTTTGGAAAATGGGAGGAAACCGATGTACCTGGAGAAAACCCACACGAGCGTGAGCAGAACATCCAAACTCCAGAAAGGAAGGCTGCAGCCTGGATTCAAAGGCCCAACCGAAGTAGTGTGAGGCGGATGTGCTAACCGCTCTTTCACCATGCTGCACACACACACACACGCACACACACACACACCTACACACACACACACACACAAAACATCTTGATAACATAACGATCATGACAGCCAGCCAGTCGGTGGGCTAGAAATTGGGTTTACATTTGTGCCAGAGACAGAACAGAAACCAGAAAAATCCCCTTTCCTGTTCCAATTCCAAGAAGGGATGCAAAGTCTAATGGAGAAGCAGATAAATGCTGCCAGGCATGATGAAAGAGTCACCTACAGAGTTATATATAGCTGGTTTTGCTACATTTGACAGGATTATCTCAACAGAGCTAAAGACACTAAACACACTCAACTAACACTCTCTGGAAGATTATGAAGACCTTCAGGTTTTCTGTTGCAGTAATGATCATACTTGCCCTCTTTTATATTCAAGATGGTTACACCTTATCTACTGATAATGGGGTAAGAACATGACACGCATACATTTCTTGCTAGACCCAATTCTTTTTCTGAAACATTGTTCTACACTGGAAATTGAAATTATAGGATCCTAACCAGGATATGGTGAAAGCAAGAGATGAAGAGATGATCTATGAGATCCCAGCGGACCACTGGAAGGTATAATAATTTCATACATCAAGCAAGATGAGTGATAAAGCAAAACCGTGCTCATGGCTTGTGTTGTTCACACAGGTGGCATCCAACAACAGACAGAAACGTCACACTGAACCTGGAGCTTGCCGCTTTTGCTGTTCGCATAACTGCTGTGGCCGGGGGGATTTCTGCGGCCTCTGCTGTCAATGGTGATTTTAGGAATCATCTGCATATTCAGTTCATTCATATTAATCTTTAAATGTTTGTTCTGTCTGAAAACAATTGATTGCATTTGGTCAAGCTGATCATGCTGACATGCTCAGGACCCCCCAAAGTAATGTGTCTTTGCACAACAGACACTAATAAACTGAGTAATGTGTCAAAGTGGTGTTTGAGTGGACAATTAAAATGCACAAATGACATACATTTATTTCTTGATCATCTCATAAAGAAAATGCCGTAGATGTGGTTGGAAGAACAGAGCAACATGGCTTGTTTCAAAATGTTAATTGGGCCAAATGTCCTAATTTGGCCATCAAGAAAAATACAAAACAAAACAAAGAAAAGAGAAATAAATCATAAACATAATGTGAATAAATCAAATTATCTTGATTGGCAGATCAGTGGCATCATTAGGTAAGTTTTAGAGGCTATTTAGCAGTGCTGAAGGCTTACTTTCTCGAAAAACTCATGTTCGTCCTTTGTTCTTTTCCTCACGTTGCTTTTAGTGAGCCCAGTATTGTGAAGCTCCTGGGTGTTTACATCGTGAAGCAGTATCTTTCGATTCATTGTGAAGCCCCTGGGTTCATGATGCCATTGTGAAGCTCCTGGCTGTTTACGTGAAGATGAAGGTGGTTTTTGATGAATTTTATGCATGAATTGAAATTAAACAGGGGATCATCAGCAGATAATCATCATCATCATCATCATCATTCCTCCACCTATATTTAAGTGTATTAATAAGGACGAGTGAATAAAGAGAGTACGAACGGAGTGACATCCACTGGAAATGTGATTCTAAAGGATTTCATATAATAAAGCTATTTGTAACGCAGTCTCGGAATCATATGGAACTCAAAATGGATATGAAATATGAAAAATGTCAGTCAAGATACATCGTATAAGACTTATTTCACTTGAAATTTTATTCAGGAGAGTAATGATTAGAAAGTGGAGAGAGACAAGAGATAAATATAAGCCAAAGTAACCTGTCCCAGATATTTTCAAGATAACGTTTTTATCATTTAATTTAAAAGTAATGGGGTAATATTTTTCTCCACCCACTTTAGCTACATTGGTGCCCAAAATACAACCCCAATTCCAATGAAGTTGGGACGTTGTGTTAAACAAATAAAAACAGAATACAATGATTTGCAAATCATGTTCGACCTATATTTAATTGAATACAATACAAAGAAAAGATATTTCATGTTCAAACTGATAAACTTTATTGTTTTTAGCAAATAGTCATTAACTTAGAATTTTATGGCTGCAACACGTTCCAAAAAAGCTGGGACAGGGTCATGTTTACCACTGTTACATCACCTTTTCTTTTAACAACATTCAATAAACATTTAGGAACTGAGGACACTCATTGTTGAAGCATTGTAGGCGGAATTCTTTCCCATTCTTGCTTGATGTACACCTTCAGCTGTTCAACAGTCCGGGGTCTCCGTTGTCGTATTTTACACTTCATAATGCGCCACACATTTTCAATGGGAGACAGGTTTGGACTGCAGGCTGGCCAGTCTCGTACCCGCACGAAGCCACGCTGTTGTAACATGTGCAGAATGTGGTTTGGCATTGTCTTGCTGAAATAAGCAGCGGCGTCCATGAAAAAGACGTTGCTTGGATGGCAGCATATGTTTCTCCAAAACCTGTATGTACCTTTCAGCATTAATGGTGCCTTCACAGATGTGTAAGTTCCCCATGCCATTGGCACTAACACAGCCCCATACCATCACAGATGCTGGCTTTTGAACTGTGCGTCCATTACAGTCCGGATGGTTCTTTTCCTCTTTGGCCCGGAGGACACGACGTCCACAATTTCCAAAAACAATTAGAAATGTGGACTCGTCGGACCACAGAACACTTTTCCACTTTGCATCAGTCAATCTTAGATGAGCTCGGGCCCAGAGAAGCCGGCGGCGTTTCTGGGTGTTGTTGATAAAGCTTTGCTTTTGCTTTGCATAATAGAGTTTCAAGTTGCACTTACGGATGTAGCGCCGAACTGTATTTACTGACATTGGTTTTCTGAAGTGTTCCTGAGCCCATGTGGTAATATCCTTTACACATTGATGTCGGTTTTTGATGCAGTGCCGCCTGAGGGATCGAAGGTCACGGGCATTCAATGTTGGTTTTCGGCCTTGCCACTTACATGCAGTGATTTCTCCAGTCTCTGAACCTTTTAATGATATTTTGTACCGTAGATGATGAAATCCCTAAATTCCTTGCAATTGTACGTTGAGGAACATTGCCCTTAAACTTTTCGACTATTTTCTCACTCACACGTTCAAAAGAGATGAACCTCACCCCATCTTTGCTTGTGAATGACTGAGCAATTCAGGGAAGCTCCTTTTCAGAATCAGGATCAGAATCAGAATACTGAATTTATACTCAATCATGGCACCCACCTGTTCCAAATTAGCCTGTTCACCTCTGGGATGTTCCAAACAGGTGTTCGATGAGCATTCCTCAAATTTATCAGTCTTTCTTGCCACCTGTCCCAGCAAATCTCTGCAACTTCAAAAGTATTTGGGAGTAAACAGTTATTGTGAGCCAAAGTCATGTCATTAGCCTCTATATTGATATATTATATAATATGTTATATAATATTGATATATGTTATTAATTAAATGTGTGTCAGTGTATCTTGAAGGAGAAACATTCGCAGTCATGGAGTAATGTCATTTAAAAAAGGCACACTACGAGAGTGTTCCCTAACCTTCTTTGAACCGCGGCCCAGTTAGGAGTCGCCATTTTCTCACGGACCGGCTGTGGTGGGGGGCGTGCTTATACATATATATATATATATATATATATATATATATACATACGCTTGCCTCGCTTCTGCTTCCTCCTTCACTGTTCGTGGTGCATTCACTGTGGGCGCGATGCAGGAGTGGGGGTCAGAGTTATTGTAGGCAGCCAGACCAGACTGCAGTTCCATAGCTCCTCAATGAGAGTAGACTTTTAACTCTGTAAAAGTAGCTCTGCCTGTGATTTATCTTCGTCTCATATTTAAAATAGTACACAAACCTGACATTTGAACAGGGGTGTGTAAACCTTTTATATCCTCCTGTATTTGTAATCTCTGCCTGGTGAGCCTATTCTACTGTTTAACCAGTGGAAACAAAATAGTATACTACCATTTCTTGGGGATGACTTTACCTTAATTTGTTGTTTCATGAAGATTGTATTTATTGTTTATTTCATATTTTTATACTTGCGCTTTAATGATATTGTTCATCAACATCTGAATTTTCACATTTATATTTAATTAAACATTAAATCAGAAGTTACTTACCAGTTACTGAGTACTTTTTTTTTCACTGAGTACTTTCTTACTCTTAATCAAGTAATTATTTGGATGACTACTCTTTACTTTTACTTGAGTCATGTTGTTCTAAAGCAAAAGTACTCTTACTTGAGTACAATTTTTTGCTACTCTACTCACCTAAACTTGAGTAAACATACAATCTGTTTGCTTCTCTCATATACTGCAACATTACAAAAACAAACAAAAAAAGATATCTTCACGAGTGTCCTTCTGACTGAGAAGTTCCTCCAAAAGAACCTGAGAATTATTTTGACTCTTCAGCATAACAAGCAGTCACTGATGGTGTAGTGGTACATCCACCTGACTTCGGTGCAGGCAGCATGGGTTCAGTTCCCATTTAGTGAATGTGAGTGCGTATGGTTCTCCGTGTCTATATCTATGACTGTATCTGTGCCGTGCGACTGCTTGCCGACCGGTTCAGGTTGTAGTCCGCCTTTCAGCCGAAGTCGGTTGGGAAACGCTCCAGCATCCTGTAACCCTGAACAAGATGAGTGGTATTGAGAATGGATGGATGGGACAACATGCCGGGAATACAATGAAACCATTCCGAACAATAGAGATTCATAGCTCAACATTTGGATTTACTGGGTGATGGTTATAAGGAGGAAAAGCCATTTTCCTCCTGAGCACCATGCATGATAACAAAACATTGGATCAGAAAGACTACTTCTTCAAAAGAGTAATAGAGTACAAGAAGGGGTGTGCTTATGTTGTGCATCAAAACGTTAAAAACACTGCATAAAAAAGTCCCCAGTTAGCCAGTCCTTTAAATAAGGTAATCTAATATCTAAATTCCATCAAATTCTAGCCTCCGTGTCATGGAAGCCACTTGTCAACTGCAATGTACCCACTCAGCTTTCCCCATGTCAGGGTGTGTGTTTTTGTGGTGTTTGAGGCTTGAAGGTAGACCCAAGTGCAGGGAAGTAAGGAGGCAAGGCCAGAGTGCAGGATGTACTCAAAAAGGATGATTTAGTTAAAAAAACGACAAGGCATGTGAAAGCAAAAACTAAAATCAATTAAGTCCCCCCAAAAAAAAAATACTTTTAAAGTATCAAATAAACACAGGGAAACACTCACCACTACAAAACAGGAAACTGGCATGACAGGACTCAGGACATGCTATGTGATGACAATGATTCAACAAGGACTGAAAGAAACCAGCAAACTGACAAGACAACAAGGCACACCTGGACAAGACACGAGTCACACTGGTAGGTTGACACAAGGTAGAGGACTGACAAGAACATGTGGAGACAAAAATTAAATGAGCATACAAGACGTGACAGGAAAACATGAGACAAACGCAATCTGATCAAAACCAAGTCAACAAAAACAGGTCATGACATAAACCCCCTCTGAAGTGACGGATCCTCGAAGTCCCAAATGCAAAATAAAATTGTCCACAGCAGGGTGAGTGGAAGGCAGAATGGAGGCGGGCATAAGTCTAGCCCATTGACGCCAGTCTGGTGGGGCTCCATTATGCCAGACGTGAGGCGCTCGGGTTAGCTGGCCAGGACCCCAAAACACATGGGCCACTACTGGGCCGTTCAGACGGACGGCCATAACGCCGGACCCATTGGGAATGCAGGTACCAGTCATGAGGGTCGGGGGGCGGCGGCAGAATGTGCGCTGGCAGAGAGACGGATGACTGGCGCAGCTGTCTGTACTGGCCAGTCGAGACGTGCACGGCGGGCGTCCCCAGAGCAAGGTCGGGTGGGAGCAGCACAGCGTACGGTGCTGGAGTAGCAGGTGATTGTTGCGCCGCCTGCAATGCCACCAGGTAGCTCTGAAAAGAAGCGAGTGACCGAGACACTTCCTCCATCTGATCCAAGTTCTGAAGGGTGTGCCACTGCCACTTCAGCCAAACTCCCTATTCAGCCAGGACCCGGCGAACAGGATCCATGTCCATCCATCCATCCATTTTCTGAGCCGCATCTCCTCACTAGGGTCGCGGGCGTGCTGAAGCCTATCCCAGCTATCATCGGGCAGGAGGCGGGGTACACCCTGAACTGGTTGCCAGCCAAACGCAGAGGATCCATGTCAGCAGGGTCAATTGTTGGTCAGATCATTCTGTTAGGGTGTGTGTTTTCGTGGTGTTGGAGGCAAGAAGGTGGTAAATAGGATGACAATGATGATTTATTTTCAAAAATCAAAAAGGAAAACAAGGCCAGTGAAAGCAAACACTAAATTTACAAAGCCCAAAAAAACAAATAAACACAGGGAACCTAAACACCTACCGGAAAACCTGCATGACAGGACTCAGGAAACATGACGTGACAACAATGATCCGACAAGGACCGAAAGAAACCAGGGGACTAGTTACAAGCATACTGATGAGACAACCAGGCACACCTGGACAAGACACGAGTGACTGGAAGGAGCTCATTGGTTGACACAATGTGGGCTGACGAGAACTGGGAGGGACAAAAACTAAAAGAGCAGACAAGATATCAACATTGTGACAGGAAACCTTGACAAAACATGAGACAAACTAAGGGCCAGAAGTTGTTCTTGTATGAAAATGGGCGTGCACCAGCTGGATCATGAACAGAGCAGAACTTCAAATTAAATAGTTAATCCTCTGTTTTGTCACTCTTTGATTAGTTTGAAAATACATATTTTGCTGAGTGTCTGTTTGATTTAGGGCAGTATGAGATCAAAATGACTTCATTACACTGGCTCATGGTTACTAGGTAAGACCTATCCAGCCTTTCTGTTTGTACAGTCGGCTGTCATTTTGTAAATGCATTTGGCCACATAAAAAAAAAAAAAAAATGTTCTGTTGATTCTCCACTATTTTTGCTTTCAATGTAATACTCAAGCAACATATCATCACGCCACATGTTTAAGAGTCAATCCAAATCTGCTCTGTGGGCGGGGTGGGGGGCGGAGATGGATTTAGGATGGACCAGTCATGATCGTCTTTGCATATGCAAAGTTGTTAAGAGTAACAGTGTTGATTATATTTGACTTATGCCACTTGAAAATATAAAGCATAACGTGGACAATTTGGTGATAGTAATAATTCAGCCACACAGACAGTTTATTTGTGACACGTTGATGACGTGACATTTTATGTAGTAGACTTCTCCATGAAATGATGTCATCGAGGATCGATTGTCTCATTTCCCAAAAACATTCGTCCCTCCTCCCGCGTCGTTCCTCTGTCAATATCCTCATTCCTAGATGGAATTTCTGGTGGGAGGAGCTAGCATGTAAACAGCGGCGCGAGGAGCTAGGAAGTTGCAAATATAGAAATGAGATGCGTCCTAAATCTAATCAAGACCAAGTAAACAAAAACACAGATCATGACACCCTAGCTCAGTGCATCTCAATTGTTTTCTGTTACGACCCACCCAGGAGGAAGAAAAAGAATTACGATCCCCCCACCCGCAGCCCCCGCGAGTACACCTCTATATAACATTGTATATAAAGGATAATCTAATATAATATAATCCTTATAAACATTGAATAAAGTGCAAAAGTGGCGCCACGGTGGACGACTGGTTAGAGCGTCAGCCTCACAGTTCTGAGGACCCAGGTTCAATCCCCGGCCCCGCCTGTGTGGAGTTTGCATGTTCTCCCCGTGCCTGCGTGGGTTTTCTCCGGGCACTCCGGTTTCCTCCCACATCCCAAAAACATGCATTAATTGAAGACTCTAAATTGCCCGTAGGTGTGACTGTGCGTGCGAATGGTTGTTTGTTTGTATGTGCCCTGCGATTGGCTGGCAACCAGTTCAAGGTGTACCCTGCCTCCTGCCCGATGATAGCTGGGATAGGCTCCAACACGCCCGCGACCCTAGTGAGGAGAAGCGGCTCAGAAAATGGATGGATGGATAAAGTGCAAAAGAAAGAGATATAGACTGCCATCTACTGCAGTGGATGTGCAATTACACTTTATTCTAGTACGGCAAATCATGTTCTTCAGGGTCTCACACGCCCCCCCCTGGCATCGCGCCCCGCTATTTGAAAAGCACTGCCCTAGCTGTACTTTGCTTGAGGTTAAGGTTGTCAGTTATCCACAACTGCCTCAGTCATTCCTGGAAACTGCTTACTAGTTTGAAACTGCAATAAGGGCATTTGTCAGTGACAAAGAAAAAACATTGACTCAAATACGAAATGTGTATAAATAAACGTGACTCCTAATATATGGTTGTATTCTGGTTTTCTGTTTGGAGTGAAATTGAAACTTAAAAAAGCAGATCAGACACCAAGAGAGTATAATTCAGAGTTGATTTTGGTTTAATGCCACAGAAAACATGGCCCTGATTAACCCTTTGATACACAGCATGAGTCTAAAGTGACCCAGCAGAGTTTTTAGTTTCTACAACTTTGGAAAAAAAGACAAACAACCATTGACACGCACAGTCACAACTAAGGATAATTTGGAGTATTCAGTTAACCTGACATGCATGCTTTTGGAATGTGGAAAGAAGCTGTATAAACCCCACACAACCATGGTGAGTATATGCAAACTCCAAACAGGAGGACCTGAGCTGAGATTTCACATATGACCTCTCGACTGTGAGGCAGATGTTCCAATTGTTTGAATCCATCCATCCATCCATCCATTCATTTTCTTTACCGCTTATCCTCACGAGGGTCGCGGGCTGCTGGAGCCTATCCCAGCTATCTTCGGGTAGGAGGCGGGGTACACCCTGAACTGGTTGCCAGCCAATCGCAGGGCACATAGAAACAAACAACCATTCGCACTCACATTCACACCGACGGGCAATTTTAGAGTCTTCAACCTACTACGCATGTTTTTGGGACGTGGTAGGAAACCGGAGTGCCCAGAGAAAACCCACCCAGGCACGGGGAGAACATGCAAACTCCACACAGGCGGGGCCGGGATTTGAACCCAGGTCCCCAGAACTATGAGGCAGATGTGCTAACCACCGTGCCGGCCTATTGTTTGAATAAACACTTTTTTTTGTATCACTAGTCCTCTAATGTGCACCACAGGTAAAGAAAGAATATGCCTATGTTCCTTATTATTTCATGGAAAGCAAATCATTTCCATGATAATGATAATGTAAAGATCTTGTTTCTGTTTAGCACAAAAGATAATTTTTAGTATGAACAAGCACAGCTTTTGTTTCTACATCAAGTATACACACATACACACACCTGTATGCGTTCTTAATGTGTTTGTTGAAGACATTTCACAGCAGTTTCAGATATTTCACAGCTCAGCAAAGCTCCCTTTGTACACTAGTACACAGAATTTTAGTTTTTCAGTTGTTGTAAGATTACCTTACAAAATAATTGATGGCAACCATGAAAGATAATCGTACATATTGTTTTTATTTAGGTTTAGGATACCTTAAAAGTGAGTACGGCTTTGTCAGTACTTAGTACAAGTATTGGAGAGCATGATTTTAAAAAAAAATCACTTTTTTCTATTAGCAAAACAGTAGAATAGAATGCAACATATTGTGGAGTTATAATGTTGAGAATAATATGTTGAGTAAACATACAGTCTTTTTGCTCCTCTCAAAGGCTGTAACATCACGATGGACAAATTCTTCACCAGTGTCCCTCCAGCTAAGAAGTTCCTCTTGGAGGATATGAGTATTTTTCTGACTATTTGACACAATTAGCCAGACTTACCACCTATCATCACCAAGTCACTGTAAATTCATAGCTTCAAGTTAGGATTCAATGGCAACACGATCATGGTGCGGTATGAGCAGAAGGTAAAAGTTGTTTTTCTTCTGAGAACCATACATGATGACAAAGTAATGGATGACAGCAGTCAGAAAGACTACTACTATAAAAACAACTTGGGAGTAATAAATGATCAAATGTATGGTTCTTAGAAACTATACAGAAGATCAGACAGCATGAAATAACCATGTGCAATTGATGCGGCTTATTTTGACTCATATTTGACATTTTAAGGGGTGTGTTTATGTTGCACATCAAAGGGTTAAAATGTTCCACCAATCAGGTGGAAATGCAAAGTCTATTGCAGAAACAGTGATTATGAAATACTTGACTATAAATGCCAGTATTTGTTGCGCATACTACACATGAGCTACTGTACAGGGCTGAGCCAGAGAAAACTTTAAGAAACTACAATTTTCTGCTTACTTAACAATTGAAGCTACGCAAGCGCGAAACATGAAGACATTCAAGATTGCAGTTGCAGTCATCCTTTTGCTCACCTATATTTTAATACAGGAGAGCTGTGCTTCGCCATTTACTGAAGTAAGAGCATGATCTTAACAATCCGTCTCAACTGTTTTGTCAGAACATTCTTAATGAAGCTGCATTTCACAAATAGGAAGAAGTAGAAGTGAGAGATGATGAAGTTTTGGAACATTTTGAGATGCAATCCGAGCAATCAAAGGTAGGTTGAGATAAAAGTAAGTGAAAGATTCAAATGCAATGAATGATGTTGAAACACCATGCTCATTTCAGTTATTTTGCACACAGATGGGTGATCATGTCAGAGATAAACGCAGCAGGAATGAGAAAGATTGCCGCGTATGCTGTAATTGCTGTCATCGTGGGAAAACATGGTGTGGTCTCTGCTGTGAATGGTGATTCCTGGAATCTGTACTGGTACTTCTGTACTGTAATCAAGCTCTTTTATCACAATAAACCTTGATATTGAACTTGTTTTTCATGGATTATTTTTCACTAATGCGAGATACATTGGGTTTTTTTCATTATTGACCTCTTTGTCGATTTAAAATTTGGTGTAAGTTTAATTTTGAGCACACCATTTTCAATAGTGCTTGCCCTGATTAGGGTTACGGGTGGAGGCTGTCATTTTTCGGGATTCCTACCGGGTCCCGTGGGTCCTACCAGATTCCTGCAGGAC
This sequence comes from Phyllopteryx taeniolatus, assembly GCF_024500385.1. Lineage (NCBI taxonomy): Eukaryota > Metazoa > Chordata > Actinopteri > Syngnathiformes > Syngnathidae > Phyllopteryx > Phyllopteryx taeniolatus. The sequence goes on along the minus strand of NC_084507.1, from coordinate 6,345,639 downwards.
GGGAGTGAATTTCACCATGAATCACAGGACTGGACAGGAGTGGGAGCGAAGGTCATCGGGAGCGGGAACTATGAAAACAAAGTCACCAAGAACGGACGGCAGTGGAAACCAAGATGGCAGGAGTTGACAGGAGTGTAAACCATGACGGGAGTGAAACCATGATGCAGTTATATTTCATTTTATATTGAATCAAATCAATATTTGAATATTTCCCCTCAACATCGAGCTAAGCATTGCTAAACTAAGGGACAAATACATCTTTTGTTAATAAACTTATGTTTTGTTTGTTGATCGTTCCGAAAATTCAATGTATTTATTGCGGTGACTCGGGCAGACGTACTGCAGACTTTGTACCGAGGAAGAAACACGGAGCAGGATTGAGTGGGAGTAAAAAGAAAACCCAAAAAACAAAAAAAAAGTGTGTGGGTGGGGGTGGGGGTGGGGTTGAATGTGATTGGGATAATGTAAAATTTTGGTTTGGGATTGGGATCAATCTCTGTGGGAGTAGGATTTTTTTCAAAAACTCGGGATCGGGTGGGATTATTTGTTTTTTCAACATTCACTTGGAATTGGGAGGGAGTGTGAGTAATCTCAGTCATTTGGGATTGGGAGAGATTGGGATCAGAGTCAACATCTACTCCCGTGTTAGCCTCGAGTTGCGGAGATGGAGCCAATCCCAGTTGATTTTGAGAGGCAGGGCACACTGCCTGGACTGGTCATAAAGGTACATATAGACAACGTACCATTTACTCTCACATTTACACATTTGGACAAGTCAGATTCAATTAACAATAAAATGGATGTTTTTGACCTGTAGGAAGAAGCCATGGTACCAGGATAAAAATTGTACTGTTGTTACCACATTACTGGTAACCTTTTATTGCTCAGTGATTGTTTTTTCCTCAATGTCTTTATGTCTCAAAAGTATCCTCTGTCAATTGACTGTCTGTTGTCGTACTAGAGCAGCTCCAACTACCGGAGACAAATTCCTTGTGTGTTTTTGACATACTTGGGAAATAAAGATGATTCTGATTCTGATAAAGATGATTATGATAAAACACACTCAAGCAGAGAGAAAACATTCCAACTCCACAGGGGCTAATCAGACCTCTCAAATGTGTTGCAGACATTCTAACCACTAAGTCACCGTGCATCCCCTTTGACACTGATCTTTAAATCTCTGAAATACATTGTCAAAAATCAAATCAAACCAGAATGATTTGTACTAGGTCTTTCTTTAAATGCTCAGCGCACAAAAGAAGCTCTCACAGTGCAACACGTGCTACAATAGCCCCTGCTTTGTTTCCTACTTTACCAAGTGAACTCATTCATTGTTCTATTTACAATGGTCTCCAAATGGACGTATTATGTGTCAGCGAATTTCCCCATATTTGTGTCAAAATGTGTCGTGTTGCATCGCCTGTAAATTGGATGGATTTACAAATGCAATCTAAACTACATAACCGCTATTTGTACAGAGAAACAATATCATACAGGGTTTGGAGAAGATAATCAAAACATGAGGCTAGTTGTGGGCCTGGATGTTGTTTCTGAGAGGCCAAATTACTGGATAATCACTGGGAATATTTCATATGGTGGCTTTAGTAGCAATTAGCCTGTCATACATGTGGTAATTTGTTAAAAATAAAGTTGGTAGGGACCCAAAATGAGGTAGGAAAGCGAGGACAGACATAAATTGAAGTGTAAAGAAGGACAGATGGGATCAGTGACCAAGATCGGGCGAGACTGGTTGATGGGTATGTGCTTGCTCCTGACTTGTTTGGGGCCAGTATTGATAGAAATGAAACAGACTATGGAAACGCAAGCCAAAACAAATATGGCAAGAAAAATTCACATAGTACTTTATGGTGCTGCTATGTTCATATTTACATGACATGCTAGTTTGAGTGTAATTCCATCTGAAAGTTCTGTACCTGTTCAGAAACTGAAACTGTTAAATTGCAGTTCTTATTACCTGGGAAATAGCTGCGCTGTTAACACTTTGTTTGTAACCCCTGTTCTCACTCAGTGATGGTGTGAATGTGAGTGTTAATAGTTGTCTGACTCAGCTGGAATAGGCTGCATCTCTTCGTAATCCTGAATAGACTAATCAGTGCAGAAAATGGAGTCCCTAGAAAGAAAGATCTGACCTATTCCAGAAGAACATCTTATTTGGAATGCCCTTGAGTTTATACCAAAGAAATGTGTCAGTAAAGCTGCCCAGAAATGTGAGATCCCTGCATGTCTTATGTTAGGTTAGGTACAGTTCATATTTTACTGATCCTGTAGGATGCTGATGGAAAATCTGGAATCCAGTAGCAGAAATGGCAATTATAAAGCATCACAAACAATCTATCGCAAACAAATAGGTATTATGTACTGTCACCAGTCAGAGACAAAATTTTAAATGCAAGTACGCATTTCTTGGTGTAATATACAAACAGTTAAGTGACCTTAGGGTGCAAAGGCAATAACATAGGTAGCTTCAGTTCTCAGGGGTTGGTGCCCCTCCAAATCTGGGAAGAAATGCAGTCATATTGCTTCTGGAAGGAAATATTTCCTTCCTTTATCCATTGAGGAGGAGATAGAAATAACATGCTCCTCTGTCTAATAGCTGTGTCCACACTATGCACCTCAGCACTGGCCCTCGTGTACGCTATAGCAGAATATTGTGTCCTTGCTTGAATCAGATCATCCCCTACACACCAGATGGACAACCAGCTCAACACCACTCCCCTGGCTCCCTGCTCCACCTCGTGCCCAGATCTACAACTCTTGAACACGAGTTTGTGCATCCAGCTATGTTAAAGTATTCCTAGCCTTGCATTTTTCATATTTTTGACTCTGCCTTGTTACTTTGCTCCCAGACTATTTCACGAGCACTCCTTGTTTACCTGCCTGCCTCTCTGCCTTGCACCCTGCACCTGTTGAATTGGAACACAGCCATTGGTCCATTCACCACCCGGAATTTCGCACCCCTGTATCACCACAATGTCCATGACCCCCCTCTAAAATAAATTACATCTGCCACCTTGCCTCCAGCCTCTGCATTTGGGTCATGTCCCCTGGAAGAGTGGGGACACATGTTGGAGGGAGCAGTACAGCCGATCGGCCAAGCATTTTGAACTCCGGACAAACTAGGTGGGCACTCTTCTTTGATCGTTTCACATCGGCCAGGGTCGCAAAATGCTAAACCTGATGCACTTTCATGTAAGCACTGACATGAAGCACCTGAGAGTGCTCAGCTGGATCCTGAACCCAATCTGTTCCCCACCTGTTTTTTTGGCATCACTTACCTAGAATATAGAGTCTGTTGTCAAGAGGGCTCAGGGGGAACAATCTGACCCTGGTGGGGGTCCCAGGAAGCTGGGAACCATCTCAGTGCGTTCCCAGGTACTGCAATTGGGCCATTCTTCTCCCTTGAGATGTCACCCTGGAATCCGCAGAACTTTAGCATTCCTCCGCCAACGCTTCTGGTGGCCCTCTATGGAGGATGACACTAGTGCATTTGTTTCCTCTTGTACAGTGTGTGCTCAAAATTAAACTTACACCAAACCCAGCTCTGGCTTGCTTTGCCCGCTTCCTATTCCCAGATGCCCCTGTCACACATCGCCCTGGATTTTGTCACCGGCCTCCCTCTTTCAAGATGTAACACAATAATCCTCACTATTGATTACAGGTTTTCCAAGGCCGCTCACTTCCTCGCACAACCCAAACTTAATTTACCATTTAACGCATTTTACGCATGGAACCGTAAACATCTTTCAAGTTGGATCTGGTTTACGTATGTGTCCTCCAACAACTTGTGGACCACGCTAAGGAAGGGTATATTCTCACAGAAATATCCGTCCATCCATCCATCCATCCATTTTCTGAGCCGCTTCTCCTCACTAGGGTCGCCGGCGTGCTGGAGCCTATTCCAGCTATCATCGGGCACGAGGAGGGGTACACCCTGAACTGTTTGCCAGCCAATCGCAGGGCACATAGAAACAAACAACAATTCACACTCACAGTCACACCTACGGGCAATTTAGAGTTGTCAATTAACCTGCCATGCATGTTTTTGGGATGTGGGAGGAAAGCGGAGTGCCCGGAGAAAACCCATGCAGGCACGGGGAGACCATGCAAACTCCACACAGGTGGGGCCCGGGATTGAACCCCGCTCCTCAGAACTGTGAGCCAGACGTTCTAACCAGTTGGACACCGTGCTCACAGAAATAATTATTAGCAATTTGTCTGTACGGTCCATTACCATTTCCTTATTTGTTGTTATTAGAGATTGAAAAGAATATACAGTATATTAATGTAGACATGATCAACAACATTTTGGATGACAAATGGTAATTAAAGCAACATGGAGTGGTGGAGAATGAGTAATGAATTCAACATCACATTTCAAATTTGGAAGTAGCAATTGTTAAGTACTTCTGTACTTCAAAGAAAATGTTATTTTGTCTTCCACAAAGTCACTTAAAATGCTTTAAGAATGTTTATGATTAATAAACAGTGAGTCGTTATGTGAAGTTACCTAAGCACATCATCAACATCGCTGCATGTTCCTGTATGTTTACACAGTGGTGAACTTGTATGACAGCTAAAAATGTTTGTTAAAACCTTGCCTGTACATATAATAAAGGTTTTTTGATAGTAACAGTTTAACCCTGTGAATTAATTAAATTACGTTAACAAACAAAATGAAAAATTGTGTTGTGTGTTATTGAATTAGATTTTTTGTATTAACATAAGACTAAGTTCTGATGTTCTGACAGGTTTATTTCCAAAATGTAACAACCCCTGAACATGTGCACCCTTGTTGTAGCTTGTTCTCAGACACAAAGTTGTGCGTCATACATGTAATAAAACTTGATTTACATGTTCCGGGTCGATTTTGGTTTTGGTTTGCTTTGCTTGTGCCATGGACAACATGGCACAAGCAAAACCAGAGAAATCCCCTTGCCAGTGCCAAACATCAGTCAAGCAGGGATGCAAAACTAATTTACGAAGACGGTAAAGAATTGTGAAATGAGGAACAGTTGCCTTGGTATCCATAAATATGAGCATTTGTTGTAGATACTGTATTATGAGCTGAGACACATAAGAGCCGAATAAATGAAAAGATGCTGCCCACTCAAAAACAAAACAAAAAAAGACTCCCCACTATACATTTAGGCTTTTCGTGAGTGAGTGAATTTCGATTACTCAACATGGTGACTTGTATTTTCTTTTAGTAAAGACATGCCTCCTCATTTATTTTATTCTAATTAATATATTGTTCAGTTGTTGCTGTTTATCCCTTATAATTATTATATGTAATATTAACCCCGGGGGGATCACACTCCTCAGCCTCCCTGGTACGATCTATTCAGGGGTGCTGGAGAGGAGGGTCCGTCGGGAAGTCGAATCTCAGATTCAGGAGGAGCACTTTGGTTTTCGTCCTGTCCGTGGAACAGTGGACCAGTGGACCAGCTCTTCGTCCTCAGCAGGGTCCTCGAGGAGGGTGCATGGGAGTTCGCCCAACCAAACGTGTTTTGTGAACTTGGAGAAGGCGTTCGACCGTGTATTGTGGGGGGTGCTTCGGGAATACGTGGTATCGAACACCCTGATCAGAATCAGAATCAGAATCATCTTTATTTGCCAAGTATGTCCAAAACACACAATTTGTCTCCGGTAGTTGGAGCCGCTCTAGTACAACAGACAGTCAATTTACAGAACACTTTGGAGACAGAGACATTGACAAAAAACAATTGTGCAAAAAGATGCAGAGTCCTCTAGCACTTAGAGCAGTTCGAATGACTAATATTGCAATAGACCGGTGCAATGACCATTGTGAAAGGGGCGCTGAGACTTCAAGGAGTGTATGCGGTTTAAAGTGACGAGTAGTGCGATAATCTGGGACAATGTTGGTTGTGCAAATGTTACAGATACTCTTCAATCAGTGTGCCAATGGAGCAGATGCTACTCTGGCATGAGTGGCCAGTATATGCAAATAGTGCAGCATGGCGAGACAACTACAGTGAGTGCACGAGTAATACATAATTGGCCCCACAGAAATGTGACAATGAACTCAAGTCAAAAAAATTGCCAGCTTGTTGAAATGGAATTATAGGTTAGGTGTTTAAGAAGTTGATCGCAAGAGGGAAGAAGCTGTTGGAATGTCTAATAGTTCTAGTTTGCATTGATCGGTAGCGCCTACCTGAGGGAAGGAGCTGGAAGAGCTGGTGACCGGGGTGCGGAGGGTCCGAGAGGATTTTGCACGCCCTTGTCTTAGTTCTGGCAGCGTGCAAGTCCTCAATGTTGTGTAGGGGGGCACCGACAATCCTTTCAGCAGTTTTGATTGTCCGTTGCAGTCGGAGTTTGTCCTTTTTTGTAGCAGCACCAAACCAGACTGTGATGGAAGAACACAGGACTGATTCGACTACCGCTGTGTAGAACTGTCTCAGCAGCTTCGGTGGCAGGCCGTGCTTTCTCAGAAGCCGCAGGAAGTACATCCTCTGCTGGGCCTTTTTGAGGACGGAGTTGATGTTAGTCGCCCACTTCAGGTCCTGAGAGATTGTAATTCCCAGGAACTTGAAGGTCTCGACGGTTGACACAAGGCGGCTGGACAATGTGAGGGGCAGCTGTGGCGAAGGATGCCTCCTGAAGTCCACGATCATCTCTACAGTCTTGAGCGTGTACAGCTCCAGGTTGTGTCAGCCGCACCACAGCTCCAGCCGCTCCACTTCCTGTCGATATGCAGACTCGTCACCGTCCTTGATGAGGCCGATGACAGTGGTGTCATCTGCAAACTTCAGGAGTTTGACAGTCGGGTTCGCTGAGGTGCAGTCGTTCGTGTAGAGAGAGAAGAGTAGCGGAGAGAGGACACAACCTTGGGGCGCCCCAGTGCTGATGCTGCGTGTGGATGAGGTGGCCTCCCCCAGCCTGACCTGCTGTGTCCTGCCCGTCAGAAAGCTGTAAATCCACTGGCAGATGGCAGGTGAGACGCTGAGCTGGAGAAGCTTGGATGAAAGGAGTTCAGGGATGATGGTGTTGAACGCTGAGCTGAAGTCCACAAACAGGATCCTCGCGTAGGTCCCTGCACTGTCGAGGTGTTCTAGGATGAAGTGCAGTCCCATGTTGACTGCATCATCCGCAGACCTGTTTGCTTGGTAGGCAAACTGCAGGGGTTCCAGCAGGCGACCTGTGACACTCTTGAGGTGGTCCAGCACGAGACGTTCAAAGGACTTCATGACCACAGATGTCAAAGTGACAGTGACTGGAATGATGGTGGAGCGTTTGAAACAGGATGGAACTTCGCACAGTTCCAGAGATCTATTGAAGATCTGAGTGAATATTGGAGCGAGCTGGTCCGCGCAGACTTTGAGGCAGGATGGGGACACATGGTCCGGGCCTGCCGCTTTGTTAATCTTTTGTTGTTTGAAGATGCGTCTCACATCCTGTTCATGAATGGTTAACGCAGAAGTCAGAGGTGTGATTGTGGTCGCGGGTACGGCCGGGTGGGTGTGTGGTGTGAAAGTGTCCTTTTCAAATCTGCAGTAGAAGGTATTCAAGTCGTTGGCTAGTGTGCTATTGTTCTCAGCTTGGGGGGATCGTCGCTTGTAATTAGTCAGCGATTGGAATGCATGCCAGACTGATTTAGAGTCGTTTGCGCTAAACTGTTTTTCCAACTTTGCTGCACAGTTTCTTTTTGCAATGTTAATTTCTTTAGTCAGCTGGTTTCTAGCTCGATTATACAGGGTCCTGTCCCCGCTCTGATATGGGTCCTCCTTAGCTTGGCGAAGCTGCTTAAGTTTAGCAGTGAACCACGGCTTGTTGTTGTTGAATGTGCGAAAAGATTTTGTTGGTACACAAACCTCTTCACAGAAACTGATATAGGATGTGACAGTGTCCGTATATTCATCCAGGCTGCCAGCTGAATTTTCAAAGACACTCCAGTCTGTGCAGTCTAAACAGCTTTGAAGTTCCATCTTGGCTTCATTGGTCCACTTTTTCACTGTTTTCACTGTAGGCTTCGCGCATTTAAGTTCTTGCCTGTACGTAGGTATTAAGTGAATTAAGCAGTGATCAGACGAGCCCAGAGCTGCACGAGGAATAGCACGGTATGCGTTTTTTACCGTAGTGTAGCAGTGGTCTAAAGTATTATTTTCCCTGGTAGGACAGTCGATGTGCTGCTTGTATTTAGGGAGTTTGTGGTTGAGTTTAGCTTTGTTAAAGTCCCCGAGAATAATGAGGGGTGAGTCCGGGTGTTTTTTTTCAATTTCATTGACTTGTTCGGCGAGCGTTAGCAGTGCGGCGTTCGTGTTAGCTTGAGGCGGGATGTAGGCTGCAGTCAGGATGAATGATGCGAACTCACGTGGCGAGTAGAATGGTTTACAGTTTAAAAATAGCGACTCCAAATGCGGGCTGCAGTGTGTGCTGAGCACCATGACGTCCGTACACCATTTTTCGTTGCTATAGAGGCATATCCCGCCGCCCTTTGTTTTCCCCGATGATTCCATGTCGCGGTCCGCTCGATGAATGTGGAAACCGGGAAGCATAACGGCGCCATCGGGTACAGCGTCGCAAAGCCAGGTCTCCGTGAAGCACATGGTCGCGGAACGTCCGAAGTCTTTACTGGTCTTTAACAGAAGATGAAGCTCGTCTATTTTGTTGGGTAGGGAGCGTACATTCGCGAGGTGGATCGACGGGAACGCCAATCTGTGTCCTCTCTTGCGGAGTTTCACCTGAATGCCGGCTCGCTTCCCTCTGTGGTGCCGCTTCCGTCTCCATGCGCCGAAAACCGCGGACGCCGCTCTGGTGAGTAACTCGGGGGAAAAAACTAAGCGGATTTGCGAAAGTTGGTGACAGAAAGTCTGGAGTAGCCTCCTTGATGGTTAGCAGGTCTCCCCTTGTGTAAGTGAGTCGTGTAAGGTCTCCAAAGACGGACGAAAAACACAAAAACAAAAACAATACTAGAGAGCGCGTTACCGAGGCGACCACACTGGTAGGCGCCATCTTGCAACTGATACGGGCTGTTCGGTCCCTGTACGACCGGTGTCAGAGTTTGGTCTGCATTGCCGGCAGTAAGTCTCGTTTCCGGTGTTGGACTCCGCCGAGTCTGCCCTTTGTCACCAATTCTGTTCATAACTTTTATGGACAGAATTTCTAGGCAAAGCCAAGGCCTAGAGGGGGTCCGGTTTGGTGGCCTCAGTATTGCATCTCTGCTTTTTGCAGATGATGTGGTTCTGTTGGCTTCATCAAGCCATGATCTCCAACTCTCACTGGAGAGGTTTGGAGCCGGGTGTGAAGCGGCTGGGATGAAAATTAGCACCTCCAAATCTGAGACCATGGTTCTCAGTCGGAAAAGAGTGGTGTGCCCTCTCCAGATCGGGGATGAGATCCTGCCCCAAGTGAAGGAGTTCAAATATCTTGGGGTCTTGTTCACGAGTGAGGAAAGAATGGAACGGGAGATCCACAGGCGGATCGGTGCAGTGTCTGCAGTGATGCGGACTTTGTATCAGTCCGTTGTGGTGAAGAAGAAGCTAAACCGAAAGGCGAAGCTCTCTATTTACCGGTCGACCTATGTTCCTACCCTTAAAATTGGTTACGAGCTGTGGGTCGAAAGAACAAGATCCCGGATACAAGCGACCGAAATGAGTTTCCTCCGCAGGGTGTCCTGGCTCTCCCTTAGAGATAGGGTGAGAAGCTCGGTTATCCGGGAGTAGCTCAGAGTAGAGCCGCTGCTCCTCCGCATTGAGAAGAGCCAGATGAGGTGGCTCGGGCATCTGTTTACGATGCCTCCTGGACGACTCCCTGGTGGTGTTCCGGGCACGTCCCACCAGGAGGAGACACCGGGGACGACCCAGGACAGACTGGAGAGACTACATCTCTTGGCTTGGCTGGGAACATCTGAGGATCCCTTCGGAAGAGCTGGAGGATGTGGCTGGGGAGAGGAAAGTCTGGGCTTTCCTGCTAAAGCTACTGCCCCTGCGACTCGACCTCGGGTAAGCGGAAGAAAATGAATGAATGAATGAATATTGCAACATATTCCGTCACACCCCAACATTGTTGCAAGTAAAAATATTGATGCTGACAATACTGTTGCATGTTTGTTGTGTTCGACTATGGAAAAGTCATTTAAAAACATTTTAACAAAGTAAAATATGTAGCAATAAATTGGAAAAAAAAGTTGCGAAGACTAAATACTATACTCCAAATTCAGTATTTATATGTATGGGAGTGCATTCAAAAGTGAAACATAAATAGTATAGAACCTAGTCAATAAATAGGAAAGAGGGTCATGTGACATCTGTGAAGAAATGAACTATTTTACACAATCCCACATATCACTGTTTTTCATTTTGTCAACTTCAGTTAACACCTTGCTGCGCCACGAACTTGATGGTAAGTGACCACAACAGCATGTCAACAAACAGCAGCATGTCGGACCACTAATGTAGTGACATCTGCCTCACAAAAAGCAAGGGTGATATACAACTGTTGGAGTAGTGTGGCATGGCTGAGCATTATGGGCCGTACAGGGGTGGTTTCTGATATGGGTGATATGGGCAGCCGTCCAGGGCGGCATTCTGTGGAGGCCAGCCCCCCACCAAATGTGGATTACAAATATTGCACAATAAGTATTCAACAGGGATTACAGAATACAAAAACATGCTTCTCCTTAGTAGGTGTCCACATCTCACTGGGGAAGAACGCCTTAATTTCCAGATATCTCCACGGGTGTTATTTCACATTTAAAGTACGACATATTTCCCAGATGGATTTCAATGGCATTGACATGTCTCAGAAAAACTCCACATTCCGGGAATTCTACCCTCCTGCAGGCTTCAATGAGTCTAGCCTCTCAAGCCGTTACGCGCAAACCAGTTGGGTGTTTCAGAAGTCATTACTGGAGAATCCGCGTATCTTGCCTAGTCAGGCACGTAAAATACAGACTTATGCACCATCGGGCAAATATGAATAGAGCCCCTGAAACGTGTGTGTGTGTGTGAATATCCATCCATCCATCCATTTTCTGAGCCGCTTCTCCTCACTAGGGTCGCGGGCGTGCTGGAGCCTATCCCAGCTGTCATCGGGCAGGAGGCGGGGTACACCCTGAACTGGTTGCCAGCCAATCGCAGGGCACATCGAAACAAACAACCATTCGCACTCACAGTCATGCCTACGGGCAATTTAGAGTCTCCAATTAATGCATGTTTTTGGGATGTGGGAGGAAACCGGAGTGCCCGGAGAAAACCCACGCAGGCACGGGGAGAACATGCAAACTCCACACAGGCGGGGACGGGGATTGAACCCCGCACCTCAGAACTGTGAGGCTGACGCTCTAGCCAGTCGGCCACCGTGCCGCCTGTGTGTGTGTATATATATATATATATATATATATATATATATATATATAGAGAGAGAGAGAGAGAGAGAGAGAGAGAGAGAGAGAGAGAGAGAGAGAGAGAGAGAGAGAGAGAGAGAGAGAGAGAGAGAGAGAGAGAGAGAGTCCTCGGATGCACGTCTGGAAAAATGGGTCCCAGCCCTGGAACAATGATTCCCTGCAATTTATCATCATGGAGTACAGATACAGTAATCCTCCACTATGTGACGGTTGTTGCTTCGCGGTCCTGCTATATTGCAAATTTTTATTTGAACAATTGGTACAATATTTTCGTGTTATCCATTGCTCTTGCTCTCTCTCAATATATTATGTTTCAGCCTGCCACGATCGCAAATTTTTTAGGACGATATATTTTCCCAAAAACTATAATGATAAACAATAGTATCATTGTTTTATTTTATGCCACTGATATAATGATATTATAGAGCATAATAATTTAAAGTACATCTTTTTTAAGATCAATTAACTTTCAATTTTAAAGAACATTGAACATTGACATTGTAATTCAGAATAATAAATTAAATATCTTACATAAAGACTCAGGGTCTGTTCGCAAAAATTTAACTGAAACAAATATTAAACATTTGGCACATACTGTGTATCATTAACCCAATAAAGAGGCCCAAAAATTTTCTTAAAGCCTGCCAAATTTTAATTAAAAAAAAAACCCACCTTACTTGTGCTCAAAAGCATTTGGACTTTGTCACTGTTTTTAAATCAGATGCCATACATTATAATATCCATCCATCCATCCATCCATTTTCTTAGACGCTTCTCCTCACTAGGGTTGCAGGCGTGCTGGAGCCTATAACAACTATCTTCGGGCGAGAGGCGGCAATTCAGAGAAGCTCCTTTTATACCCAATCATGGCACCCATCTGTTCCCAATTAGCCTGTTCACCTGTGGGAGGTTTCAAACAGGTGTTTGATGAGCATTCCTCAACTTTCTCAGTCTTTTTTGCCACCTGTCCTGTTTAACACAACCTCCCAACTTCATTGGAATTGGGGTTGTAGTATTATTAATATTATTTGTTGTTAAAATGACTGGAAAGGACTCGAAACTCAAAGTGTAGGACTTGCAATTTGACTGAGAACTTGCTTGTCTTGCCTTGGGTCTTGACTCGGGATTTGCCTATCTCGACTTGGGACTTAACTCGGAACCTGAGGGTAAAGACTTGAGACTTGTGACTTGCAAAGCCATGACTTGGTTCCACCTCTGTAGTTACGAACTCCAAGTCACGAGATGATCGCAATTTCAGCAAGTCCTTCTGATCATATGCTAATTTACAATGGTTATCGACTATTTTTAGTGTCGTAGGCAAAGAATTTTGGTCAAAATATCCATGACTATCACAAGCCAATGCAACAGCAGTAATTGGCAACCAGCGCGACATTGAATGAGGTGGCACTTGTTGCCGGTCCAGTTTTTTCATTAACAGACCGATCAGTGCAATGTCATTTTTGCCCAATATCCAATATTATTGGTACTGATAGTTATTGTGCATCCCTAAATAGAATCATCATATTGAAAAGTTTTAGTGATCAATACTATTGTCACCCGTATATTACAAATATGCTACATCATAAAAAGAAACAAACAAGAAACTCTGGTCATGCTTTGATGACGGATTGCTGAACTCAAAGCTCTCGTACTCGTGGTGTTCAGTGAAGGCCTCCAGAGGCTTCTCTGCTGGACTAAACACTATCGACCTACATTTACAACTTCATTACATTATTAATTAATTCTTGTTCATATTTATTATAATATATATAAAATATATATAATTATATATATATATATATATATATATATATATATATATATATGATATGTATTATTTTGATTTCCAACAGTTTTCTATCTTCATTTCATTGTGTTTGTCTTTGCTGCCCAGCTTCCAGTTGTGTGTGGATGAATTTTTTTTTGGGGGGGGGGGTCCAATCAGACTCAAGCTTCTAGGTGTTGCCATGTCAATATAATCTGCCCAGGGTCTTCAATGTTGTAAATGCTGGCTCGTGCCACATACAGTAGACACAATGGCAATGGCTGTTTATTTTATTTTTTTCAACCAATCAGGTTTGTTTCAATAAACAGGGCTACCTAGAGAAGGCCCTGAGTGATTTCGTCATTTGGCCGTCCTCGATTGGTTGATTAGAGCAGAAGCTGCCCAAAATGGCCGACGGAACAGGAGGAGAAATTGACTTGGTGACCAACATTATATCCATCCATCCATCTTCTGAGCCGCTTCTCCTTACTAGGGTCGCGGGCGTGCTGGAGCCTATCCCAGCTGTCATCGGGCAGGAGGCGGGGTACACCCCTGAACTGGTTGCCAGCCAATCGAAACAAACAACCATTCGCACTCACAGTCATGCCTACGGGCAATTTAGAGTCTCCAATTAATGCATGTTTTTGGGATGTGGGAGGAAACCGGAGTGCCCGGAGAAAACCCACGCAGGCACGGGGAGAAAATGCAAACTCCACACAGGCGGGGCCGGGGATTGAACCCGGTCCTCAGAACTGTGAGGCTGACGCTCTAACCAGTCGGCCACCGTGCCGCCCAACGTTATATAATATATTAAAAAAAAAAGATGGATTTTTCAAGAAAAACAGGACATTGCAAGGATAGAGTAGGTCGACCGACACCGTTGCTGGTTGTCTGGATTTTACTCAGTCAAGGATTTATTTGGCACTTTCAGAGCACTGCACAATTAGCTCTATTATACAGCTAGTTTACAGGCATAAGCATGGTATTTACATCTAGCATAACTTAGGACAGAGCACCTTTTGTTTGAAGCCACCCACTTTTTAAGTGAGCAAAAATACCGGAACAGACATGATTAAATTAACTTAAAGAGAATAACATTTAATATTTGGTGGCATAACCCTTACTTGCAATAACTGTATCAAGTCTGCGACCCATTGACTTCACCAGACTGTTGCATTATTCATTTGAAATGCTTTTCCAGGCTTTGCCAAAGGCAGGACAATCAAATGTTACTTCCATTAGATGGTAGAAGGTACACTAAACCTGTGTATCCTCCTGTTGCCTTTCATACAACCCAGTAAGTCATGGCATTCTGCGAACATACTGTCTGAACATACGTGCTTGGTGTTCAATTAGACAGGCCCAAATTTCACACTAGGTAAGTCCATTTGTGAGGCAAATCATAATTTTAATGTATGTGTCTGGTGTTAAATGAGATTTGTCTTCTGTAAAATTGGGTGCCTTTATTCAATAAAGGTCGGAAACACGTATTGACGTATTGATTCAACTAGGTAGAAAACAATGTGCAACACTTTATTTCTATAAATCTCTTCAAGTGTTCATGCAAATGAACACTTTCATAGCATTACTAGGAAATCACAATATGTCATATCTGGTCAGCTATTTCTAGAACAGTATAATTCCCATCATCAGACAAAGAGCACTGTAATCTTTCATTCAGCCTATACGAGTACATTGAAGTTGTGACGAAGCAACATAGGCCAAAGTGAGAATAAACAGCACCACCTTTAGTACAGTCCTTCATCAAATAACCTCTGGTGTACCTCTTTTCTGGATGTCTGGTTAGCACATTGACCCGGGAATGAAGCAACAGGGGTTAAAGTGAATATAAATAGCAGTGTATTTGATAACTCGTCCGACACAATCAACAGGATCAGGAAAAGTCATCTTGCTTTGCTCTTGCAGTAGACCAACTTGAAACAGTCAAAAATGAAGATTCTCAATATTGCACTTGCAGTGGCCATTATGTTGGTCTTTATTTGTCTTCAGGAGAACTCAGGCATCCCAGTCAGTGTAGTGAGTCATAACTTGATGAACATAACGGTTTCGATGTATAGATTCTTACTGTGAACATGCTTAAATCATGAACAGACACAAGAACTGGAGGTGATGACCAACGAGAAATTTGAGGAGTCCTGGAAGGTCTGTGAACTAACTTGGATAGTTTTTTCTGTAACCTGTTAGTTTGTGCAAAAACATGATTATGCTAGAGTGGAACACCGTGATCATGTTTGTTTTCTTTTGTCACACAGATGTCGTATACCAACAGACACAAGCGTAGCGTCAAGTGTCGCTTCTGCTGTGGCTGCTGCAAACGCGGAGTCTGTGAAGTTTGCTGCAGGTTCTGAGCAGCTCTGCACCAACCAACATGAAATGAGAATACAGGCTTTATTTTGGCTCAATTTAAAAGAAATAGATTTTGTTGCATTATTCACATAAGATGGTAAATATATGTAATTGTACAATCAATAAATAACTACTTTAATTTTACTTTTGTAAGTTTGATGTTGTTTTGTTGATTAATGTATTTATTTAATTAATTTAATGTATTAAATTGCAAATCATAACGTATGATAAAGAGAGGATGCTAAATACCTTTTTGTTTGTGGGACAGGAGTGATGCTTGAATCGTAACTCAAACAGCAATTTATAAAGTATATTTTAAAAAAATATATACTGGGTTGTTGTAATTTTGCTTGTTGGTTTGTCCATCCGGTGCGGCACGGTGAACGACTGGTTAGCACATCTGCCTCACTGTTCTGAGGACCCGGGTTCAAATCTGGCCTCGCCTGTGTGGAGTATGCATGTTCTCCCCGTGCCTGCGTGGGTTTTCTCCGGGTACTACGGTTTCCTCCCACATCCAAAAAACATGCATGCGAGGTTAACTGAGGACACTAACTTGCCGTTAGGTGTGAACCTGAGTGTTTATATCTGCCCTGCAATTGGCTGGCGACCATTTCAGGGTGTACCCTGGGCGCCTCTCGCCCTGAGTAAGCTGGGAGAGGCCCAGCATGCCCATGAGCCTGGTGAGGATAAGCGGTACAAAGAATGGATGAATGGTTTGGCCGTACAGTATGTTCATAAGCCTGCTACGTTTTGGTTTGTGGGGAATAACGCAAGACATTATTACACTCTAAAAATGGCTGGGTCAAAAACAACCCAAAATGGGTTATTTGAGTAACGCAATGCATTCCTAAAGTTGGACCAACGAGTGATTATTTTAGACCAGCAGTTCTGGGTTAGGGGGTTTGACCCTAGGTGTTAGGTTGGGGCTGTCTACCCAAAAATGGGTCGAACGCGACCCTGCCCTTGGGTCGTATGTGACTCTGCTGTTGGGTCGACTTTGACCCCGCCATTGGGTCAAATGTGACACTGCTGTTGGGTAGAATTTGATCTTGCCGTTGTATTGGTTAAATGTGAAACAAAAAGTGGTCTAAAACATAATAAATACAAATTAATGATTATTCCTACTGTTTTCCCCACATAGTCCCACATTGATGCATCATACATAACCAGCCCAAACTGTTTCTTCTGGAAAAGTGTTTTCTAGTGAGCATTACTAATATCCACCCATCCATCCATCCATTTTAAAAACCGCTTATCCCCACTTGGATCGCGGTGTTGCTGGAGCCTACCCCAGCTGACTTTGGGCAAGAGGCGGGTTACACCCTGAATTGGTTGCCAGCTATTTGTATTGAACTTTTCCACAAATAATAAATGTATTGTCTTATATTAATATGACTTTTGTACTTACTGTTCCACTTGGCTCCAAATCACAGCTGAATGAAATAAATGCAATCAAACAAAACTGGCGACTTCAAGAAGGCGGGTATTGTCAAACCAATGGTGGTGTACCTGTAACCCAATGCAGTTGATCAATCTCAGAACCATCACCTTATACCAATAGCTGGGTTGTGAAATAAATGCATTTTGTGTTGTGTTGTGGGCAGGGCATCTCTTACCCAACAGATGGGTTACTAGTTCGCTCTAATTTTGATCCAATGTTAGTTCAAATTGACCAAACCGCTGACCCAGCTATGCCAAACCAACAGTTGAGTTACAAGTTCGAACCAGCATTTTTTAGTGAGTACTAGTTCCAGAATGGCCTGGCCTGGCCTCTGTTGCTTCTCCATTACAACAGGCACCAATCAGAAGTGGGAGAGATTAAGGGGGGATCAAGAAGAAGGTGACGCGCTCATTTCTTGTCACACCTTCCATCTCTCGCTGTATTTCATCATCTGCCAATGTGGACAAAGTTGACCACGGAACTAAAACTTCTACAAGTGTGCCGCACACTGCGTGACGTGGTCGAACCCGACTGGACCAGACCATCGTGTAGGGTTGCCGCCCCAACGCCGCACATGAGCGATTCACAAGTGGCTACCCAGCAAGCCTGTATAGGCGTTTGATGCTGTGTATTCAGTATCCTGTAGTTTATCACATTCCTTAAACCATAAAAAGATAGATTAATAGTTCAGGATGAAGCAGGTTGCTTAAGAGAGAGGGTGTTGGCAAGAATAAAAGCGAGAGTGTAGATATTTGAAAGCAGGCCCGTTGGCTCCATTCATCCGTTCACGTACATTCAGGTCACAAGCTTCGCTTTTTCATCCACAGGCACATTATACATTATGAATATAGTTAAGTATTGATGTAAAACACAATATTTGATGCTTCATATACTATTCATATGGCTTAAGGTGGCGCGGATCACGAAACCCGGAAACATGTTTTCCCCGTGACGGAAAGCTTATCTGTGTTTTGATTGGCTGTAAGCTGCGATGTTAAGACGGCTTTTAAAATTTTGAATCACAGCAAAACCATTGGCAGACTTATCGGCCACTCATGAAAACAGTCGCCAAACCACGCACACTGCGTGACAGTTCAGTTCGGTTTGGAGACATCGGTCAGTGAGCAGCAGCCTTTAGACGCCATGACTGTAAAAGGGACAAGTCAAAGCACTTAAAGAAATGCCTCTACCTGTCAGCCAATCAGATGACAGTCACGTCATGGCCCTCCTCAGCCTGCGTTTTAGAACCAGGTCAGAAGAGGTTCTGAGGAACGGTGCCATTGTCACCACTGGCCTCAAAAAAGTGTAATGGAAAAGCTACCACACAGGGCGGAACCAGGCTGGTTGATGCTAGAACTGGTACAATGGAAAAGGGGCAATAGTAAGGTTTTGCATAACCCTGCTGACTAACAAACAAACCTCAATAAAAACAGCACTGTATTTCATACAGTACCTTACTTGATTTGTGGTAATCAGACAAATGCATGAACTACACAGTAAATAGTCTATCGCAACAACTTAAGCAGTTTATAATGCTGTTATACAATACTAACAAGCTTTTTGAAAGAAATTGTAACAAGTCATCAGACAGGGCATTCAATGTAAAAACTAAGTCATGAGAATCAAATGCGTAAGAAAGGAAAGAAGAGAATACTCAAATCACTTTTTTTAATTTTTATTTATTTATTTTTTTGGGAGGAAATTCCCACACTGAAGAACACATCATAATGTTGGAATGTTTGTTGAGTGTTGCAAGCTAGAACTTTGAAAACATTGGTAACAGCAATGAGTCAACAAGTTCCCAGTGAATAGAAACTACAAACACCAGTACACTTTACACATTCAAGTCATCTGAAAGAGGAGAATTCCTCAAGATCAGTAGAAATTATGATTGCCTATTTTAGCTGACCATTATTTATTAAAAGTAAAAACATAAGAATAAACATTACTGTAACTGAGAGCATTGCTGTTTGGTAATTGTAGAAGAGTCCTTCACCCATATGTGCCCAGTTGCTTCATGGAAAAGTACAGTATCTTTTTGTTAGTCTTTGGAATATTGTGAGATCATTTTAAAACATGTAAACTTAAAACAAAAATTGTTGCTGCGCATAGAATGCCGCGGAGACCATCTCTCGTGATTGGTCCATTTTAGTCACGTGCCCCTTGGTTCTACATACCATCTACGCCGCCGCCTTCTTGATTGATTTTGCAGCATAATTAAACGTATGATCTGGTCATCTAGGTCCATTTGTTCTAGCAGACACTGTTCCACGGTCACCATTGTTGTTGCTTTGTTCCTTGTTACGGAAAGGTAAGTAAAAACTGCTACAGGAAATGGCCAAAAAATGCAGAGAAAACTCCACCCTGTGGCGACCTAGCCAATACCAGCCATAGCGACACCCCCGACTCGGAGGAGAACAGCAGTACATTTTCAAAACTTGGTGCGTGGGTTGCGCTCGCGTATAAAGGCAGGCTGCGTGCGGGATAGCCGCAGTGACGTCAGCGCGGTTGCTGCCCGCGCGAGTATAAAGAAGCCTTTACAGTATCTTTTTGTTCAGGATTAGAGTTATATCATTTATATTTACATTTGCAACTACATTACATACATTTTCCGGGTTCCCCCTAAAACATTAAACATGTTTACATTATAAAGTATACATATTATTGTGTTTTACACCAATATTTAACTATATTTATAATGTACCTGTGGATAAAAAAAGCAAAGCTTGTGGCCAAAATGTACGTGGAGGGTATACGTGTGTACCTCTTAGCAGCCATTCAAATAACTCTTAAAATACTGTATCACACTCTCCTCCTGTTCATGTAGCAACCCACTTCTTATTCTTCTTTTATTATCCTTATTTTTATGGTTTAATAAATGTGATCTGGGACAATAATGTATGTGCAGCATCAATCACTCAATGTGCGGGGGGAGCGGGGGTGGGGGGGATTGGGAGGGTGTCACTTGACGCTTGACAACAAGACATGCAGGACATTTTTGCCAGTGCGTCCGAAGCTCCTTTCGTCTTCTCCTGCTTTTCATGTCACATCTCCGGATCTCAGCTGTATGTCAACGGCGATTGATGTCCGTAGGCAGATAAGGAAGGAAGGAGGCAGAGAGAAAGGCAGCAGCATTACGATGCTCATTTATTATCAAGTGGATAAAAGTTCAAACCACATCGATGGGTCACTTGCAAGTTAACTTACACACACAAGAAATGAGATAAAGATTAATAAAAGCAATAAAAACATTGGGACGAGAGGATTGTTGCTCAGCATACGTGACCGCCCATACAGCTGTTGGCAGCCAAAGCGCTCTTCGAAAAGAGGTAAGCGTTTTTTTTTTTTTTTTTTGCGGCAATTTTTATTTTTGTTTTCATTTACACAGTAATTATTGTCTGATTATTTTATGTCACAGAAACGCAAAATAATATTTTTAGTGAGCTTTTTACAACCGCGCTCCACCCATATTGCTCGGTAAAATGCTTCATTTCCATGCTGTCATTTCCACAATGTCATTTGTGGTGTCCCACGAACTGGGTCAGCACGGGAATGTATATGGTAGACACAAATTATTATTATTTTTTTAAATCACATTTTGAAAAATACACCAAGATGTTAGAGGAGCTGACAGGCTTAATCAGAATTCCATCATCTCCTCTAGTACTGTCTTGGGTGAAAATGACTCTTTTTAAACAAAAAATAGTTTTGGATTGCAGGTTTATGGAGACAAGTGAAAATGTCATTTCTAATACTACACAGCAGAATTACTTTTTTGAAATAGATGACCTGTAGTACCCTTGTTTTAAATTTTCCTATTATTTCATTATGTTGATCAGCACATTTATCACATCAGTAATAATAATTTAAAAAGTTCAGTTCAGTTTAAATGTTAAATTGTATTACATTCTAAAATCATCAATATGAACAAGCCGTTCATTTGAGAATACATACCTACATATTGGGCTCATGGTCTTGAGATATGTCAGCAGTAAAGCATATTTATGTAAACCCATAATTATTTAAAGCATATACACTCCCCTCCATAAGTATTGGAACCTTTATTTCTGCTACAGACATGAATATGATAAAACAGTTCCGCATTTGATCTTTAATTTCCATGTATTGAGCTTCTGAATGATCCAAGAGCTGACTTGGAGCCAGTCACCTATGACAAAACCCCTTTCGAGTCTGCATTTGCTTGTGTCTCGGTCAAAGCAGCGCACTGTGACAATTGCTTGGTGCTGACCTATCCCAGATCAGTTATTTGGGTGTTATGCAATGTTGCATAAGATGAGCACTGGGGACGAGTCAAATCAAACAAAACATGGCTTTAATGCGGTTGCTGGCTTAACCAAAATTATTGCCGTGATAGATTTATTTGTGAAATGATTTGTTTATGGGATAGCCCCTTGAAATGAATCATCTTGTTTTTAAGATGGTTATTTTCCATCACTCAGTAATATATTTGTCTTCCACTAAGACTTCGCAATGCATCACTTCAAACTTCTTTTCTGCTTGCAATGCTCTTCTAAATGTTTCATGTTGAAAACCATCAGTGCTACCAGCCAATCAGTAGATGAAGGAGATCTTAAAGAACACATTGCTAGGTGTGCAAAGGTAAGAAGAAAATATCCAAATCACATTTTGGGGAAATTCCCACTCCAAAGAGTGGAATGCTGGGAAGTATAGGAAGTATTGCTAGAACTTGAAAGCAATACAGACAGTCATGAGTCAGCAGGTTCCCAGTGAGCATAAACTATATACTGAATATATACCGGTAGACTTTGCACATGCGGTCATCTGAAAGAGTACAATTCTTCAGGATCAGAAAGAACTGTGATTGATTATTACAGATTACAGTATAATATTGAAAATAACCTGAATAAAGATTAATGGTGAGCATTGCAGTTTGGTAAGTGTGGAAGCGACCGTGACCAATGACAGTCCAGTTGCTTGATGACGCAAAGAAGTGGAAAGTACAGTATCCTCTTTAGAATGTTTTTAGAAAGGGTACAAACCTTGATGATGCACTGTATGTTGTCTCTCATAAAGATGGGCACCCCCCCAAATAAATCTACATTGGATGTTTTTTTTAATTGGCAATTTGGCATGACATGCAAGTCATTGCAGTTTGTATGGCGAATTTGCATCCTCCTGTGGAGACTCTGTAAAAGAGATGCGAAAAGAGATGATGTGGGAGAGGTTCATTGTTGGGGAATGTTGGGAAATGTATGGGGGTGTTTTTTCATAAAAATGGAGAGGAAAAGGTCCAAACTTTCAGGTGCACAATTTGGAAAAAAAAAAAAAGGGAAGAAGAATATGATAAATGAGCAAAGGATGCAGGTATGTATGACAGCTTTGCTCGAAATGAACACAGTGTAGTAGTGTATTGTTACTTTATTGGCGGGGTCAAGGGCCCAACTTGAAATTGTTGACGTAAGGTTAATTATTAGCATAGTGTCACTGCCTTGTAGTGTCTCTTTTATTAACCAGTTGCCAACATGCTTGATTGATTGCTTCAGATGATTCCCCCCCATACATATATATATATATATATATATATATATATATATATATATATATATATATATATATATATATATATATATATATATAATTAATATATCATATATATAGTTATGATATATACATATATATAGTTATGATAAATTATAGTCTATTCATTTATTATATTATCCCATAGTGTCTGTGTGATTTACCTCAGTAGTTCTTTTTCAAACGTACCTCGTACCTTAATTGTTTTTTCCCTTCCCTCATCCTGTCTCAGTGCTTCTACCAGCCTTCCTTTCTCTCAAGGACAAGATAAAATAATTGTTTGAATAGGCCTTTCTTCGTTGAATCCATACCATTTTAGTTTCACTATGCGTTGCTCTTCCGTGTTCTTCAGAGTCAGAGAGAGGCGTGAAGCAACTGTCAGCTCTCTGTCTGTCTTTCTCTTTGCAAAGATTTCCTTAAAATGACAAAAGACAAGATCGTTTCCTGATTTAATTCATATATATATATATATATATATATATATATATATATATATATATATATATATATATTTATGCTATTGCTAATTTATTAACTCCAACAATTATTTTATTGTGCATTAATGTAGTTTGTATTTTTTTTATGGTAAGTCTTGCTTAGGGCTGCGGTGCTCACTGAAAAGGGAAAAGAAAAGTAGTGGTGGATAAACAAACATGGAGATGGGTACGGACGTTTTACACGGTCATTTTAATTTTAAAGTTCTTCCAGACGCCACAGTCGAAGGTACAGTATTTGCAACCACTGCACAGTTGAATTTTCTTATCATTGACCTACAAGACGTATGAAATATCATCTACAGTAAATGAAACAGACGCTGTTGATACCAGCAAACCATTCAACGAAACAAACAGTGGCGCGATGCTTCGGCAGACTACGTGAGATGCAACGTGTGGGAGAACAGTTGATAAACAAAGAAAAGAGAAGCTAACAAATGCTATAGCAAAGTGGATAGCTACAGACTGCAGGCCGATTAGTGTTGTGAAAGATGTCTGTTTCAGAAACGTTCTCAGAATTGCAACAAATGACGACAGGTATGAAATTACCTCAAGACACACCATCACAAGAAAACTTGAGATGTATGAAAAAGAGAGGACTGAAATTAAGAGACAAGTTTTACAATGTACACCCTTCTGTTGCTCTCTCTGGGGACTACATAACATCGTTAGATAACCATAATTACCTTGGGGTTACAGTGCATAATATGGATGAACAGTGGGAGCTGCATTCACATGCACTGGCTGTAATGAAAACACAGGAGAGACATTATGCTGAAATGTTCACGGGACACTTTATTCAAGCTGCACAGCAGTGGAACGTGTCAAATAAAGTCACCACACTCAGCACAGACAGTGCAAGAAACATAATCGCTGCTGTGAGACATCTGCCGTTTGAACATATCCCCTGCTTTGTGCACAGTCTGCAGGGTTCTGTCACAGATAATAATGCGTTTGACAGTGCCCTGGCCATGTGCATAAAAGTTGAGGAGCACTTTCAACACGGTCCAACTATTGCTGCAGAATTAGAGCAACGACAAGTTAATCGTGGACAAATGAAGGAGTCGCTTATGCAAGACCATTCCAACCAGATGGAATTCAACTCTGGTCATGATAAAATGCATCATCAGAAATGGACAGCCACTGAGGGATGTCCTCACCGCACGCACCACGATTGCAATGCCAACTACAGCTGAAATTGACAAACTGTAGAAGTTGGAAACGCCCAAAAACAGGGTGCCAATGTTTTCAAAAGTGGGAGAGAAAATGTATAAAGAGATGAACGTATATGTATTCTGTAAGTTTCAGTTCTGCACACAAAAAAAAAAAAAATGAACATTCACTTTCTCCCAGCACATTCCAAGCATTACAGAGAGTGATTTAGGCCCACTCCTTTGTCCGTGATGAGGCAAAACAGTGGAAAATTCTACAAAGAGCGTGTTTCCAACAGGATAAAAGAATTCCACGATTCAACCCATCACATGTTCCTAAAATTGGGATACTCAGCCTTCAAGTTGCAGCAGCAATAAAACTTGCCATTATTTCCACACAGTGAAAATGCCATAAAACTAAAAGTATTTTGAAAAAAAGAAGTCTTGAGTACGAAAAGAAAAAGAGGAGTGGTTCTATCTTTTGTTGGAAGTTAACAGCTTCGGAGCATGTCTAAGGTAAGAGACGTGAAGTTTCCTACAAATATGCCCCATGGATAATCAACAAGCCTTTTCACCAAATTCTAATATGTACAGTAAATCATTTCATTTTTTAAATCTCCAGTTTCTGTAACTTCACCATATACATTAGGAATTTCTGGACAACTCCCGAACAGGAGTTAACAAAACAGAATTACAGAATGCTATTCAACAAATACAAGACGATTTGTAGGGTAGCCATATGTGTCAACAAAGCCATGCACAAGCGCATCGGTTGCGTGCGCCGTGTACGCCAAGCCAAGTGTCCCGACCGCCGGCCCGAGTACCGGCGAAGATTCTAGCCTGTAGGCTACACCATGTGTTTATGATACGTGACTTCGTCGGACCCTTGCTGTTGTGCCATGCGTGGTGCGACCAACAGTTGTTGTTAAGCAGCAAACAAGCACTAAGCAGGTCGTCTCCACCCCCTAACCGCACACCAGACGTGAACCAAAATGTGCAAAGTTGGCAGATCTTTTCAGTGGAGAAAGGGTCCAGCAGCATGACTACAGGTGGACTCAGTGGGAAAATGACAAAATATTAGACCTAGTAGACTATGCATTTGTTATGCAAATGATTTGGTGTACACGATTGTGAAATACTTTATACCTTATGTATTGCAAGCATCATTGATTCTTGTGTTGCTCACCATCAGAAAATGATCAAGTCTCTGTGACCTGACTTTGTGATTTCCACTTTAAGCAATGTAGGGTTACTTACATATTATTTGATATGTGAACAAATGAGCAGGATTACTGTGATATGAGAAAGCGTAAACCCTCCAACAGGGTGCATGTGTGTGTGTGTGTGTGTGTGTGTGTGTGTGATTTATGGCATTTTCTTACATGGATTTCCTTTGTGTATTAAGAACATAACTCTTGTCATCATTTCATTCATTCATCTTCCGTTCCGCTTATCCTCACTAGGGTCACAGGTGTTCTGGGGCTAACTCTAGGCGAAAGACGGGGTGCACCCTGAACTGGTTGCTAGCCAATTGCAGGGCACATATAAACAAACAACCATTCGCACTCATGTTCACACCTACAGGCTATTTAGAGTCTTCAATTAACCTACCATGCATGCTTTTGGGATGTGGGAGGAAATCGGAGTACCCGGAGAAAACCAACACAGGCACAGGGAGAACATGCAAACTCCACACAGGCGTGCAATTTGAACCCCTATTATCAGCAGCAGCAGTACCAGGGGTGAAGGTGACTAGCAGAGGGCTTATTGAGGGACTGGGTGACACTATGGTGGCAGTGAGGAGTTGGTGCTGGTCTTGGAGAACGAGGAGGAGGAGGAAGATTTGGTGGTCTTATTGCGGGAGAAGGAAGAGAATGGAACATGACGCAGCAATAACCAGACAGGTATAGATGCCGTGTGTAAGGTTGCCATATTGGGCAGGCAATTGTATTATGCATACAGTGTATAGAGCAAAAATGATGACACCTAAAATCACAGTCACCGCTCCTTGGTTAGTATTCGGGGCTTTGTTGCAAGGCAGGAGGAACAAACCAAAAAAAAAAATTGGTCTTCCGTTGTGTGCACTGGGGGCCTCTCCATCGAAATTCCCAGGCTGCATCACAGTTATATACTCCCCCCACTTCTTCCTTCCTTTCACTTCCTGGGTCACATCAGTCTGCGGTCAAAATCTTTCCTACCCTTTCAACCTTTCTGCAACCCACTCACACTGTCAACAAGCGCATAACATTAGCTGCCAACAGAGTGACATTCACCTAACCTTGAAGAAATAACACTTTTAAATGTGGAAGACAATTTTTTTTTCCAGCCAGCAAGCCCTGCTTGTTATCAATAGAGCAATGGGGCACATGACTTCTAACCACAATGGTATGAGTTCTTTTGTGCTACTTTCAGTATGGCTGGATTGTTCACAACAATTATAATGACCACAAAGGTCAAATAAGTGGTCTGATGTTAATTTAAACCAGAACTGTTTTGGGAACACACAAACACAGATGGACTGATGGAGTTATGAATGGTGAACCAACACAGACAGAGGTTGATATATTACAAGTGACAATCTAAACAATGGCAACACTGTGGTTGCTATTTAAGCCTGTGTAATTGTAAATTAATTTAGCCTCACAGACGCAGAAGTCCATGTATGCATAAAGACATGCACATTTGTACAGTGTCCATATTCACAGACTACTTGACTGGAGACTAACATACTCTATAATACTACTCTCATGTATCCTTGCAGGGGGGCTGGACAATGTGCCAGCCATGACTCACGCCCAGACGGATGCCCGTTTTCCGCCCCCATAAGAACAGAACCGCTGCCAAACCACACAAGGTGATGGAAATGGTATTTGGAGGAAAGGGTTTTGTTCAACTATTTCATTACACACACGCACACACACAAACACGTATACACCAACACACACATGCACACACTGACTCATAACCACATGAGCGCACGCAAAACAGAATGTAGCCAGGCAGCAATTAGAGGCCTGTTCATTGTTAACGCAGTAAACTTGCTCGATACATTTACAAGCTAATGTTTGAAAAAAAAAAAGCACAATTGTTGATGTTCATGCAGCAATCAGAGGTGATTGAAATCCTCAAGCCATTTTTGATTATTTGACAGCCCATTTCACCAGAGAATATGCATGGTAAAACACACCAAAAAACACACACACACACACACATTGTAAAATATTTGTTGAGTGGCGTGGACTAATATCTGAACACTAATTTATACGAATTCGATCTACCTTCGACATTCTCTGAGATTACAGTATGTTCACATTCCGAATGTATTACTTGGGAATGATGCCAGTTTGACTGCAATGCGTCTTTTCTGTGTTTTTATTTACTTTTCTCAATATTTCATTCATCATTTTTTTAGTCTTATACTTTGAAACATAATGGCGATCTTAAAAGCATACCAGGATTTTAGAGAACTGCATTATAACATCCATCCATCCATTTTCTTTACCGCTTATCCTCACTAGGGTCGCGGGCTGCTGGAGCTTAGGTGTTCTGGGGCCTATCCCAGCTATCTTTGGTCGGGAGGCGGGGTACACCCTGAACCGGTCGCCAGCCAATCGCAGGGCACATAGAAACAAAAAACCATTTGCTCTCACATTCACAGCGACGTGCAATTTAGAGTCTTCAATCAACCTACCACGCACGTTTTTGTGATGGGGAAGGGAACCGGAGTACCCGGAGAAAACCCACTCAGGCACGGGGAGAACATGCAAACTCCACACAGGGGATTGAACCCCAGTCCTCAGAACTTTGAGGCAGACACTCTAACCAGTCGTCCACTGTGCTGCCTGCATTATAACAATATAGTGTAAATACATTTGTAATTTTACGCCATTTTTGTAATTACATCACACCAAAAATGCTCATTTTGCACCTTCCATTTTTGCTCCTCTCCAGTTTTAAGCCTAGGAGTACATTTGACGAGTGAGCAAGCATTGCTCATATAGAAATAACACTTTTCTTCTGTACCGTTTATCCTCGGGGGCAAGTTGGAGCCTATCCCAGCTGACTCTGGGCGAGAGGCGGAGTACACCCTGAACTGGACGCCAGCCAATCGCAGGGCACAGAGGAAATACTGCCTTGCATAATTTATATTTCACACTGATGCAATGTTTACACAGCAGACCTTTGGAGGGTTAAACTGTTGCCATCATAAAACCTTTATTAATTGAACACGCATGCGTTTCAGAAATGTAAAAAATTAATTAACCACTGTCAATATGACTGACTAAGTAAACACAATGAAACATTTGAAGCTTAACTTTAATAACACAGGTGCAATGGAAATATGATTCACATTGCTGATGGGCCTCATTTCTCAAGTGCTTAGATCAGACTACAATATTTTAGCCGTGTTACTGGTCCGATTTGCATCATGACCGATTTCCCACATTGGACCCAACATTTTTTGTCCGAAATGTCAAAACTCCTTGCAGTGTGACATAAGCCATGATCAACGATTTGGCATCAGAGAAGCCCTACAATGCTAAAATGAAAAGTCTCACATTAGATTTTTTTTAATATCTTCCGTATCATGAGACATATCAACGAGAACCCCGAGATGTAGCACCTTGACGTGTACCAATCTGATTGTGTCTTGCAACGCTGCCTTACCTCCCGTGGTTGCTGTTGTCACCATTTATTCGCACGCACCATATAGCTAAAAAAGAGGGAAGAGTGGAACAATGAAACTGAAGAAAAAGCAAGTGGACTTAGCAGCACCCCACACTTTTGATGTTGGGAGTG
Organism: Phyllopteryx taeniolatus; assembly: GCF_024500385.1. Classification (NCBI taxonomy): domain Eukaryota; kingdom Metazoa; phylum Chordata; class Actinopteri; order Syngnathiformes; family Syngnathidae; genus Phyllopteryx; species Phyllopteryx taeniolatus. The sequence continues at coordinate 6,316,679 of NC_084507.1, read as the reverse complement.
ACAATTATCTTAACGTTATGGAGCGATCTACTTTATCCAGCTATCTTCAGTACGTCACGTTATGTCGCCTGCTTCCTTGTGGTATTAAAAGTACACGAACATTAACTCGAGCTTTCCTTGAAGAATAGACAGCCCAAACCGTCCTGACCTCATGTTTTTTCTTCTTTTTGTTCTTTTTTCCTGCATAAAACATTGCCACAATCAAATCTACTTCCTCCGTGATTGCTGTTGTTGCCGCTATGGTAACAGTTAGATCTGGTAGCGTTGACACATTATTAGTCCCACCTTCCTTTGACACCTTGAATTGACAAGACTTACCCAATGATTTTAAAAGACGGGATACGGTGATGTCATAATACTGTACGGGGCTAATAAGTCATGTGCATCATAGGTGGCGAAAATGTCAGTCGAATTATGCATCTATTGGAACATTTGACTTTAGACAACTATTGTCATGTTATTCAAAAATAAAGCTAACTTCTGTAATAAATTCATTTTCATTCATTTGGACAAAGACTAATATATGTTGTAAATGCAAACACAGCTTACCCTGTTGCAACAGGATAACTGTTAAACATCCCAATGTTGAATTGGCATTGAGAGCACTTTAAAATGCTGACAGTATTTCTTCAGAAGACCAGTAAATGAATGGATAGCTGACACACTGAAATAGAACTTTGGAATGGTTTTTGGTTAGTGTTCCCCTTGACCACAGTTGTTTCAGACTCTCAACCGACAAATGAGTCATCCCTCTTGTATGGTTAATCATTTAAACCAGCATCAGGCGAGCTCTAGTGTGAACCAGAAACTCCACCGCAGGTCATACTCAGCAGTTAAATGCTGTAAGTCATCTGCCTCCATACACTCCTACGTAGAGAGACAATTAGTGCCACTAACATGAGGTCAAGACCCTCTTGACAGCTGACTTGATTGAATGCGCTTGCCACACACTGAGCAATAAACTCTGCTGGGCTAAGGATGATGAATTTGCTGCATAACCAAAAGATCCAATCCCCAGCAATTTAGATACAATACCCTAACTTCTGAGCTCCACCTCCACCCACTTGAGGTATAACTCAATATACTGTTTGTACTTATTCATGTATGAATGGATAATTCCTCTTCAGACCCTCCAAGTGAAGGCCAATGTTGTTTCTGATTAATCGCACTGCATAAACAGAATCTGAATGAATGGTGGGAAGGAAAACATTCCAGAACAATGAGACCCCCGCCTTACACCCTACTGTACTCATACCCACTAAATCTGTTTACCCACAATGCAACACTTGGCTCAAGTAAATAACCCTCCTGGAACCAGGGCAATGCCCACTTCAAGAAGCCACAAGTGTCAGCCATGGTGCAAATACATGCTTTCCTGGCCCTTAGTGAGCACATTATATCCTCTTCAACTGGTCTTAATATACTTTAATAAGACCTGTTTTTGATTATTTCTCCCTGGAAACCGGTAGTAACACGGCTACTTGGCACATATAAAATTGAATGAATGGAGTAGGATTGCCAAAGAGTCAGGAGGGGGAAAAAGAAAACTTGTGGATTTGTCCACACCAGCTGGATTTGGAGCCCAATATAATACTTGGGCCCATGGCTCTGAAAGTACTACTATGAGGAAATATATGCCCAGCCTGTAATGTTTTTAAGGTGTGCATGATTCAGCTCAGGTCATAAAGCACTCACATATCACATCCTGTGTGGAAGGACATAGAGGCTTAATTTTCCTCATGGGAACAGGTACAATGGTTAATGTGTTGTACTTGGAACCCTAATTTCAGAGCAACATGGGCCAAGAACTTATTGCACTCATGGGGAAAAGCTATACCAGTATGGTGAAAAACGCCTGCAGTTACATGGATGGTTATAAAAATCCATGTCCCCAATGCACCTGTTCTAACCAAGCTGAGCTGCAGGTACACTTACACGCATGTAAAAATGCTCCCCTCAAAAAGTATTGGAGTACTGAGGCCAATATCTGGATCTTTGCTGAAGACTAAAATATTTTGGGGTTGGCATCAAGAGATGAAAATCAACGCCTAACCCTTTATTTCCGCAAACTGTGTTTAGATCTGGGAATGATACGCAAATTAGAAGAATTATTTTGTGCTTGTAATGAAACTGAATTTTTAGGTGAGCAAAAGTACCGGAACAGAAAGATTTTAAGGCAATATTTTTTTGCTAATTAAAACGGTCCCCAGGAGCCTGAACAAAAAGGTCTTTCAACATTCAAGTGTGTGCTGGTTATTAGAAGCTAACATGGTATTATATGGTGACACTGCAGCTCTGCCTACCGACCACCCTAGCTGCCAATTCGTGAGTGGAGAAACCGGGGTATCATGTAAATTGTGACGACACAATCCAGGAAAATTTAGAATGGCTCGCTCGCATACAGATTTTCAGAAGTAGACAGATGAAGGATTTATTTGGCTGTTTCATTTCACACGTTATGGTTAGCCAGACACTCAAGAGACACATCTATTTGGATGCAAGCAATTAAAAAGTACATTTTCCATAATTTGTCCCCTTTAAGTCAAACTAAAGTGACTCCATCCATCCATCCATTTTATGTATCAGAATGCTTTTGTTAAAACACTTTAAGATCACATAATATGGAATTTATTTTGTTTTGTAATATAAGACTCGATAAGATATTTTGTTAATATAGTCAGTCAGAGACTTATCAATGTCCTCTGACCACCGTTCCTGTCATACTGTGTTGTGTGTAAGCAGATAAAATAAATAATAAGGGCGGGCCTTATTTTTCATGATTTCAGAAGCGTTAAAAAAACAACAACAATATTTTGTCAAAGCCAGGTGTGAATACGCTAAGCAACCGGAGACAAATTCCTTGTGTGGTTTTTGGACATACTTGGCAAATAAAGATGATTCTGATTCTGATTCTGATTCACCCACTTCATTCGTTCATTCACCCCTGTTCTGCTTTCAGCCTGTACAAGTCTCTGATGTACTGTCTGAGCTGCTCAACATAGACATAGTCACACATTTCCCAATCTGGATGGGCGAGATCTTTTGTTTTTTGAAAACTGGAGCTCACAGGATTGTAGCCCCCATCTGCGATCTGTTCAACCTTTCTCTACATACTGGAGTGTTATAATGCATGCTATTGGTAACTCTCTTGCCCATTTGTACGCAGATAACACAATTTATTTATATTTCTAGCTCCTCCAGCCATACTCCCCTGTCGACGCTACAGATGAGTTTCAGTAACATTCAAAATGCTTTTCTTTCCCATCTACCCTTGTCACTGAACATAAGAAAAACAAAATGTATGATCTTCAACAGAAGCCTCCCACAAACTGAGCACCCCAGCAATATTCTGTCTCTTAATAGTTATGCTGTTCAATTCATCACTGACTATATATATATATATATATATATATATATATATATATATATATATATATATATATATATATATATATATATATATAATTATTATTATTATAAATTAAACACTCATTGGCAAGACCCCGCTCTATCTTTGCTCACTATGCACACCACCACACACCCTCAGTTCTGGGAGTTTTATTAACCTCTTTGTTCCGCATAATCTAATAATAAGCCCCTAACAACTGGAGCACTCTGCAACAAATTATTAAATTTAGCACATTAATCCCAATATCGTCGTTTAAAATGTTAGTGAGGGTTACTGTACAGGATCGCTGCACTTGTTTTTTTTTGTTTGTTTGTTTGTTTTTTCAGCCTTTTTGAACCTTTTATTCACCATGTGCTAAGATGTAATATATTATGTAACTATGTAACTATACTTTTTGGAATTTGGGTAGGTTCCAACAAAAGATGTTACCTTCTAAATTTTGTATAAGGTGCAGATTTAATTTCCTAGAAATAAATCCTTGAATAAAATGTTGATCTAGTGTCTCATATTTATCTTTTTTGACAGGAAAAGATGAAAATGAGTATAACAGTTTAAGTCTACATACAAAATAAATAATAATAAATAAAGGAATTTGTCTCGCTCTTCAGATACTTTTGGAGTCGAGTGAATCTACACTTTAAATACTTTAATGATCCCCAAGAAATATCCCAGTACGAAAGATGAGCATAGGCACACTGCCCATTTAGATATGCTGTAAGCAGAAATACAATATATCCTACGGTATGAATATGGTTATTATAAAAAGAGGATGCTGTATTTCCAGTTCAGCACCATAAATGTTTTGCAATTTCCTTTTCCGTCATTTTCATTCGGAAAAAAACTCTAAAGCAAAGTAAAAATGGTCACAGACAATTTACTTTTATTGAAAAAAATTTATTTAGGGCGTTAGCGAGCAACACTATATTAGGTCATTCAGAGTAGACTTATTTGACACTTTGGAGTTGGGTGATTTAAAAAAAACATTGCACCATACACTAGCTTTTTACACAAAATTATGGTCAACATATGGTAATCGAATTCATGAGCATTAGTATTCAGACATGTTTTGGCTGAACCCCAAGGCTGACCAATGTGATTCCAGATTCCAGACAGAGGTGATTCATAATAACTGAATTATAAAAACATGTATCATCCGCTGCAAATCTATTTGCCATTGGAACAAATGTGTCACTTGTGCTCCAACTTCACACTTACTGTAGGATACAGCATGGTAAAGTAGAGTGTAGCTCCTCATCTTATCCCTTTACTGTCTTCCATTGCATGCAGTAGAACCACGACACCACTAGTAACTTGCTATAAAGCAAAGATTGCTATCACGGCGGAGCCCACTGGGTTATTTCCTGTTAGTGGTTGCACTTGTTGGGCCTTTGAACCAGCCTTTAATAATAGACTTAACACGACTAATGAAAACGCTAGCAGTCAGACTAAAAGAGTGGTTCAGTCTAAGCCAACTAACCGCATTTAGAGCAAACACTGAAAGACAAACACATGCATGCATGCACACGAGCATGCACACACACGCACACACACACACACAGTTTACAGATGTGGTTTCAAAGGAGAGGACTATTCCCTCTGATGTGTAGATGACTGCTACCCTCTTACCAAGTGCCCCATATCTAATGCATGCACAAAGCAATGTCAAAGTAGAATGGTGGCAGTAAAGTCATCCTTTCATACAGGATGCATTTTTCAATTGCTTATTTGTAGCCAATTTATTTCTGCTATACACTGTAAACTATGTAATGTGTGCTTTAGTGGTGGTCTTGTGTTTACTGCATGCACTTCAGCACAAAAAAAGCCTTTAAGGTTTACCTAGTTTAGAGGAGTGATAGTCTGGCCCAGGAGATGACATCTGGGAATCGCTAATTAACCTACTGTGTAATCGGCAGCAGATGTCTTTAAAAAAATCCCTATTACATGAGAGCTGATCTTCTTTTTATGGAATATTTGTTGTTTGCTTGTCTGACGCACTTCTTAGTAGAAAATAATGTCTAATAATTAGGTAGCGTAATATTGAGGATCAAGGCAGCATGGGGTACTAGTGGTTAGCACGTCTGCCTCACAGTACTAAGGTTCGGGATTCAAGTCTTGGGTGCGGCCTTCCTGTGTGGAGTTTGCATGTTCTCCCCATGGTTCCATGTGTTTTCTCAGGGTACTCCGGCTTACTCCAACATTCCAAATACATGCAATGTTTGGTTCATTGAAGACTATATTATCCATAGGTACTGTATATGAATGTGCATGTGAATGATTGTTTGTGTATGTGACCTGTGATTGACGAGCAGTCCAGGGTGTCTTGCCCAAAGTCATCTAGAATAGGTTACAGGTCACCCGCGACTCTAATGAGGACAATCTGTATAGAAAATGCTGGATAGATATTGAGGCTCAAAACACATCCATCCATCCATTTTCTGAGCCGCTTCTCCTCACTAGGGTCGCGGGCGTGCTGGAGCCTATCCCAGCTGTCATCGGGCAGGAGGCGGGGTACACCCTGAACTGGTTGCCAGCCAATCGCAGGGCACATAGAAACAAACAACTATTCGCACTCACAGTCATGCCTACGGGCAATTTAGAGTCTCCAATTAATGCATGTTTTTAGGATGTGGGAGGAAACCGGAGTACCCGGAGAAAACCCACGCAGGCACGGGGAGAACATGCAAACTCCACACAGGCGGGGCCGGGGATTGAACCCGGGTCCTCAGAACTGTGAGGTTGACGCTCTAACCAGTCGGCCACCGTGCCGCCGGCTCAAAACAAACAAAACAAAAATAAACAAAGTGGAGTAGAATTCAAGGCGTTTTCCTATTTCAACAATAATTTAGATCAGTATATTTTTACAGCCTCATTTAAATTTTCAGTTCCTCATTTTTACATTTTTTGGGCTTGGCAGAGATCGGATTGAAATTTTCCACAAGCAACCTGCTGGGCCAGGAAGTGTAAGGAACTGGTAAAAACTGTTTCTTTTACAGCCAGACGCAAATGACTCACAGTCACAGGAAATTATGTTTTCCCAGCAAAAATGTTGTCAGACAATTTTGACTTGTATATGACCTCATAGTGATGTCATAGTAATGGTAGTCAAACCCCGAGTTACTGCAGTTAGTAGTCGGGTCAAGTTAAAATTTGGGTTGCCACCAAATAGGCTGCTTGAGACCAATGGTAGGGTGGTCGTCTGTCAGCATGAAGGCTGCAGATTTTCACCTACAGTGGTGCCTTGAGATACGAGTTTAATTCATTCTGTGACCATGCTCATAACCGAAAACACCCATATCTCAAATAATCTTTCGCCATTGAAATCAATGGAGGAAATGCCATGAATCCGTTCGAGTCTCTCCACAAAAACAAAACAAAACAAAAAAAACTAATATTTTTGTAATGTGTTTTTAATGAGCAAAATAGGACTCTATAACAGTGATTCTCAACTGTTGTCAACCTGGGCCCTGTATTTTCTTACTGTTGCAAAGTTGCGACACACTTTTGTAGACTTTTCAGAGTGTAGCCACATATATTAGAGCTATAGATGATAACAAACAATCATCATACAGTCACATGAAATGTTGTTTAATAAAACACAATGTACACATATGCAGTCCTATGACCATACATTTGCTGGCGTCTAATTATTAAACTCAGAATATATCAAAGCAGAGTTGTATACGTCATTTTTGCTTCTTCTTTGAAACAATGAAATCAGTAGATGTGGTCGAATGGATGGAATACAACACTGTTACATTAAAAAAACAAATTCTTGCAGATATGCACATTATGTCAAACTCAAAGAATATTAAAGCATATAAGAGTAACAGTATGAGGCAAAACGAAATTGTCATTGAACAAAAAAGTACCAAATAGAATTAATAAATAAATCAAATATATACCATATAAATGAAGTAGCTATGTTTTGACTATGTTATTGTTTTTAATTATTTTAATCTGCAACTTGGTATTACAGCCGTTTCTCTACAACATTTAGAATGGTGAACAAGTCAATACTGAAAATACAGCAATAAGCTTTCAGAATTATATAAACTATGTACATGTGTGTCTCTTGCCATGCGAGTCAAACAACTAAAGTTCTTAGGGTTTTTTTCTTATGCACACTATACAGTTAGAGCATACAGCGGACTGAACGTAAACAGTTTGTGCTGAGGATAAAATACTTTTCAACTATGCATGGTAATTTATTTAATATTACTCTCAAAAATGTACAGAACATAAAGGCCACACATGGGAACAGTCCATATCCATTCAGACAGAAAGGTGAGGGTAGCTTTGACATAAATATAGAAACAAAACAACTGTCTCTTTCAGCTCAAGGTGCCATTTTCTTGGCCGTCAGCCTCACTTTCCTTAGCCCAATCTCATACCTCTTTATCCTCCCCCATCTTTATACTTGCTCCCTAGTTTCCTCTCCCCTTACCTACTCGCCCTTGAACAATATAGCTTGCCAACTCTCTTACTACCTTTCTCTTCCACCTCCCTCTATTTGGCTTGCCCGCCTTTCCAGTCTCTGATTGCCCCTCCATCCTCCATCACCCTAGACAGTTAATGACATTATTATTGAGGGGAAATGAGTTCAGTCATGTCAACTGTAAAGGTCCACAAGGCAAGGCGTGGGGTGGGGTCACGGAAATTGAGTCACCTGGCTGAACAGTGCAGCCAAGGGGAAGCAGCAAGAGGCAAGTGTGTGGAGTATGTTTTTAGAGTGTTGGTACTGATATTGTATAGTAGACACGTACTGTATTTTTGCAGTGACAAATTTACCAATCATAGCAATGTTCTGGTAGGTGAGGGGGTATATGGGATGTTATTGGAGGTCTGAGAGGCAAGAGAGGTTGACGGTGCTTTGTGATATTTGTCAGTCAGAGCATGGTTGCAGCTAGCAGCTTCGCGTAGGTTCTTTGTTCAATGGTGAGTCCATCTTTTCAGTCCTCACTGGCTGGAGCGTGCAGAGGCCAAGTGGTCACTGTGCTGGTCCTGGGCCCAAAATCGCAGCCTCTTCTTGTTCTTTTTCTTGGGTTCTTTGGATCGATGCTTCCCTGAGCCTCCTGAGAAAAAAAAGAGAATAAAATGTTATCCCATTAATCAGCTCCTTTCTCATTTGCTTACCATAAAACTCCGGTTGTACCTGGAGAAACCCCACACAGGCACGGGGAGAACATACAAAATCCACACAGGTGAGGCTAGATTTGAACCCCATTCCCCAGAACTGTGAGGCAGATGTGCTAGCCAGTCACCCACTGTGCCGGCTGCATTATAACAATATAGTGTAAATCAATTTGTAATTTTAGGCCATTTTGTAGTTTCATCACCCCAAACATGCTTATTTTTATAAGCCTGGTCCCTGCCACCCCCAGTTCCAAAATCCCATCTGCGCCCCAGGTACTGCCCCAGGGAGGCATGTTCTTTTACAGATATCAGTTTTATCATGATCAGACAAACAGTTATTTAAAGCGATTAGCTGTCAAGCTTTGTTCATGTCATTGCCTTTATATTTCATTTTGGCATTCAAAAGAGACAGCATTTTACCGCTTTTCTCCTAACTGACACTTGTGTTACTTGTGCTCACCAAGCTGGCAGTGGAACCAGCCGGACAAGCCAGTTTGTGAACCTGACTTTGTCCAATCATCTTCCAAGATTTACAGTGCTTGCGCTTTCAAAGAGTTTCCATGGACTCTTTGGTTCTGTTATTACCACACGCTAACATGATATCAAATACATACAAAGCATTAAATGAATCTGTAGTATATGTTATTCGGGTCTGAACATGAGATTTGAACTATCTGTTCACCCCAACACTTTCCAGTGCCAATGGAACAGAAAAGCGCAGAAACTTGTGAAACTCAATTCTTCCCAACTTCGTCCCTCTGCCCAAGGTTAATCCATCCCAGGTTTTCCCACTGGGACGAGACATGCTGGAAAATGACAGGCTGTCCTCATAGAAGCATGTGTGGTGTAGGTTTTGCACCCTCAACTCTCTGTGACAGGGAAAACGCAGGCTACTAAACCGCAAGGCAACAATCTGGCTGCCAAGGCCACAAATAAGATAACGAGGTGTGTGTGTGTGCGCGCGCGCGCGTCTGTGTGTGTTTTGTGTGTGTGATTTATGTAGAAGGGAGTGAGTGTGAGGGAATTTAAGGTAAAAGAAAATCTAATGGGGGGGAAAGTACAGTGAATCTTGGATGATGAGACCAAATCTGGGTCCTGATGTAGAAAACAGTTCACTCCACGCTATGGTTCATGTGAGAGTGGAGTGATGCTCGAGAAAAATAAATATGTTTTGGCAAAGCTTTCAATAGCTTCTGGCTCTCCTTATTGCACTTGTTCAAGCTCTTTCTCACGAAAAAATAGGTAACCGTGTGTAAAATGGCATTATCCCTAATTGCCTTCTCATATGTGCTTACACTTGGCCTTTTAAGCACCCCGAGAACACACCCTGTGCCCATTCCTGGAGTAAAATTTGCACTTTTTTTTTTAAGCTGACACGCATGAGAAGGCGAGATATTGCCCTGCTAATAGGCTCTCTCGATGAATAATACAGATGCATGCAAACATCAAACCATCTCAGAGCTATTTCCTGCAATTAATCTCAATTGGTTATTTTGAGCCACATTGCCAATTTAAGCCATGGCCATAAAGCTTCTCACACACAGTTTACCCTGTGAGAACAACTTTCACATCACTTCCATCGAAATTGTATGCCCTGACATGGAAGAATGTGAGCGGAAAACTTTGTACACTTGCTTAACTGATGCCACTTTAGATTTTTAGCATGGCTTACAGCGCGAGAATGTTTGTTAAAGCAAACCTGGACCTGAAAGACATTTGGCTTATGGCAGAGTTTTCCTAGCCATTTAAAGAGGCAATTTTCATTCAAAACAGTGTTGCTAGGTGCCTGATAAACAACACTATTAGTGAATCAAACTCATTGTAAATTATATTTGACAGCTATAAAGAAACTGGTCCACCATTAAACTCCTGTAACACGGAAAACTCGATTCGTTGAACACAAGGTTAAATTTAAGCATTTACAGCAACTGTTTGAAATGTAAATAAAGATGAAAGTGAAAAAAACAGTTGTCGTTCGGGATTGGGAACTGGGAACGTCTACAATGAAGCGTTAAATGTTTATACTTGTGTTTGGTATCCCTATCAGACTTCTGCCTTCTAGAGGTGTTATGTGCGGATCATTTCGTACAAACATTGACCAATTGCTCAATTTCCCGCTTTAAAAAAAGTTTTTGTTATTGCTTTGGAGTTTGGTACTGTGTTGTTTTTATTTCTCATCCATTATAGTGTATTTGTCTTTGACAAGTGGACAGCTCCACTGTGATGGACAAGTGAAATATAAAACATTCTGAATAGCATAAGAGGACGTTATGGAAGCAATTACAAAGCAAATGCACCCTGGGAGCTTATCTCTGATGTTGTCCAATCATCGCATTTATGAATAACACAATAAATAATATCCTTAATGCTTAAGATTAACCTGACTACCATTTGTAGTAGATTCATACAGTACATCCAGTCTTACTATATCACCATTATTATTGTACCATATTGAAGGATTTGGCCCAAACTCTGCAAAGTGACTGGCATCCGTGCTATTTTAGGCCGCATGTTGAACACAAACTTCTCAGTGTTGGCAGCTAGAGGGCAACCAATCTCCACATAAACCTCTTCCTCCAGATTCTGATCCAATCAGAGATAATATATCATATAATTTCCAACAACTCCCGTTTAGTTTTTCCTCGAGGCACCATGCATCCTGTTCGCTTTCATCAACTTATATTTCAGTAATTACTTAAGCTTATTGCCAAGGTTCACAGAGGAGGCTGCTTCATTTACCTGGAAACAAATTATTAACTTAAATTGATAATTCCTTTCAAAACTAAGAACATATTCATAAATCTTATGGAATGTAAAGAGGATTTTATCTTGGGAAGCACAGAAAGTTTAAACCCATTTGCTGTCTCCATTTTTACATTGTACGTGGAACATAAAGAATTGAATTAAAGGAGAATAGCTTTTAACAGAAAATTATGATCCTTCATATGCTATTTATTTCCGTTATGGCTGCCTTTACACACCACAGCAGAAGCATAACTCACCAATGTTTAGTTTTCCTTTACAGATACAATCTTTTTCTGCCGGCTTGATATTTGAATTTGAGCTGGAAATGAATGTAAATCAAACAAATAAACAAACAAAAAAATCTCAAGTGCAAATCAAAATGTTTTGTATTGAAAATCAGAAGCAGAGCTTGTGGCGGGACAGTTGTTTATTGCTGTCAGAAACGACCTTTGGTGGAATTCTTTTAAGTTCATGTTCCTGTGTCTGTGTGTGTATGAAACAAAGGCATGCCCGTAATTCCTTGTATTCCTCTGAGTGTAAGCTACTATATCATCTACATGCAACTGAGAAATACTTTGGCAAAAATTTCAGCTTTTTCTGCGCTGTTCGCAGCCCTCAGAGATAATCAAGGGAAATTCATGGAAAAGATCCAAGAACAAGTTGCTTTTCCAATTAACTATTACACAGATCATATTATTAGTCTTGCTGCTGCTTAAAGGTATTAATATCACACAAGAATAAATCTTAGCAATTGTTTCCAACCTTAAACAGAAAATATGGAATAGTAGCTGCAAACAAGTCTCTAACAAGGCCACTACTGCACATGAACTCTTTAAAATCACTGACATTTGCTTCAGAAAAAAAGGACAAACGTTATTAGGGAAGGAGGAGGGCTACACTTATGGTTATTAAAATTCATAAATTAGCATTTAGTTTAAAGATCAGAAAGGGTTGAAATGATTCTCTTGCGCAGTTTGGCACACTTTGGGCATGGGCAAATTAAGCGCATTTTGGATCCACGAATTCTATTTTGAGTATTTTTAACGTGGGAAACTTTCAAGTCTTGACAGGCATTGTCTGTCATGTATTGTAGGGAGAAGGAAGCAAAAATTACAGTATTGTGATTTCCAATTCGTAAACTGTCCAACAAATTCTCATGAGCAGATGTTGCTACTCTGCGACTGACTTGTGAACAAATAGAAATGCACTGACTAGAAGTGTAGCCCAAAGGATTTCATCCACTAACAACGCTGGTAGCACTGCACAAATTGAAGGCCTAATCTTATCTCGATTGTGTGTGGTTTGAGAAAAATCGATGACTGACCTCAAGAAAGCATTAAGACATACTATAAATGAGATCCTATTCTGCTGTAACCGCCCCTGCCTATTAATACCCTTCACAGAAAAGGGAGGGGTTGACATGTTGTAAATCAACAAAATTGAAGCGGTGCACTGAATGACAGTAAATTCATATTCAGCGGCTCATCTCTTACATAAACAGGCCGTAGTGGAGGCCATCATTTGTGAGGGGGAAAAAGAGAACTACTGGCGCCAGTGAGATTTGATTTCAGGGGCAGGAATTGGATTATCAACCATTAAGGGCCCCCTCGCACATACATTTGTAACACAGTGAAGGGAAAAGGAGACATATCCAGGCAGTGCTCTCTTTACTTACACACTGGGAAAAGGTTACATACGATGATGCTTCTCCAAACTGCTATTAAGAGCTCATCTGATTGGTGGCACACAGCCAGATGACATCAGGTGAGCTAAAGTTCTATAAGATCTAGTCCAAAGCTTGGCCCAAACACTCAAATAAGGTTCAGTTAAGTTACACCTCAATTCAGAGTAGGAGATTATTTCCAGATAAAAATGTACCAAATATGTGGCAAAATACATCTATCCATCCATTTTCTGTACCGCTTCTCCTCACTAGGGTCGTGGGCATGCCAGATGACTCTGGGCAAGAGGCGGGGTACACCCTGAACTGGTCGCCAGCCAATCGCAGGGCACACATAAACAAACAACCATTCACACCTACGGGCAATTTAGAGTCTTCAATTAACCTAGCATGAACTTTTTGGGGGATGTGGGAGGAAACCAGAGTACCCGGAGAAAACCAACGCAGGCACGGGGAGAACATGCATACTCCACACGGGCAAGGCCGGATTTGAACCCGGGTCCTCAGAACTGTGAGGCAGATGTGCTAACCAGTCGTGCACCGTGCCGCCCTGGCAAAATACAATATTTTAGAAATACTAAGGCAAACACATGCTGGGAAAAAGAACCGAGCCTCATGACTGGGAGAACAATCATTTACAAGACGCTCATCTTGCCAACCAACTGACAAGAGGCTCTGCACAGTGTCACTAAACTCTAACAAGGTTACTGTGTGTCGCACTCTTTCATTCACTCTTACACTTTGTCCTTCTCTTCCCCGTCCCATGCTCTGCTTCCTATCACTAGGCAGCAGGGCGAAAATGATTTAAAACATACACATTCCAAATCAAAAAGCTAATGTTGGGATTAGTTTGGTCATTATTTTCTCATCTAAAACCTGGTGCTGGACATGCAGAGGGATTAACGCATGTTAGCTCACCCATTTACTCTTTGATGCGCTTTTTTACTGACAATAAGTTAGAGTGAAAACCAACTCGGAGATTAACATCTCTAAGCGGAAAAGTCCCAGCTAAACATGCATGAATGACAAGGTGATTAATATGGCGAATAGTCAGTATGGACAGTGTGTTTTTTCCTCTCTGAGAGGGTCTATCATAGCAGTGAAAATCAGCCACAAGTGGTCCAGTAGGGCCAAAGAACAGAGGATGACCCTGCACATTAAAGTATCCATCAGTCTGCTCCAAATTTAATATGACACTTTACTGCATTTCACAATTTCTTAACAAATTCCCTTGTGTAGTTTGGGATACCACCTCTGGCTCCAGTGTTAAAGGTGGATTAACAAGTATGATGGGAAAAAACTCCCACGACAATTTCTAAAAATGCTCAAATTCTGTTCTGTGACTCCGAAACTTCTCTTCCATACCCATCCATCCATCCATCCATTTTCTGAGCCGCTTCTCCTCACTAGGGTCGCGGGCGTGCTGGAGCCTATCCCAGCTGTCATCGGGCAGGAGGCGGGGTACACACTGAACTGGTTGCCAGCCAATCGCAGGGCACATAGAAACAAACAACCATTCGCACTCACAGTCATGCCTACGGGCAATTTAGAGTCTCCAATTAATGCATGTTTTTGGGATGTGGGAGGAAACCGGAGTGCCCGGAGAAAACCCACGCAGGCACGGGGAGAACATGCAAACTCCACACAGGCGGGACCGGGGATTGAACCCAGGTCCTCAGAACTGTGAGGCTGACGCTCTAACCAGTCGGCCACCGTGCCGCCCTCTTCCATACCTTCACTTACAAACATCTACTGTCTCCAACAGACTCATTGGAAACATTGTTTCCAACTGTGCAAGGAAAGATGTAATTCAATGATTTGTTTGTTCGGATCGTTAATCCTGGAAACACTTGGACATGCGTTCTCATCCTTCCAAGATGCACTTTGGAGGATACAGTATAACTGTGGTATTGTAGTTTCAAAAGCAAATTCAGTTGGGAAAATCAGAACCGCACTGAAGTTAAATAGGATGTTTGTCTGGAGACCTACAGTCTGCAACTAAAACAAATCAATTTAATCACATATTATTTATGGAAGAGAGCATTTTGATTATCTTCCCTTGGCCGCAAGTGATACAGTTCGGTTCGATTTGATACAGAAGGAGGTGTATTGCGTTTACATTGTAAATCTCTCTCTCTCTCTCTCTCTCTCTCTCTCTCTCTCTCTCTCTCTCTCTCTCTCTATATATATATATATATATATATATATATATATATATATATATATATATAAAGAATATCTGACCCGAACTGTACCACTTTTCAATATTGCATTTTGGTGGCGCAGGTGGCATTGGAACACGAAAGCAGGCTTGTAGGGTAACTATGAATTCAGTATCATCCTGAAGGATATTTTATTCTGCGAGGAATCAAAAGTTGAAACAGTGACGCTGCCCACTAAATCCGATACAATCAGCTCACTTTTCTGACAATCAATGCATAGCTCAACACTCTTCACTACACGTCAACCGTAATGGAAATCAAAGTATTACTCTTTGAATGTCCTCTTTATACAACTTCTGGTGTAAACTTTTCATCTCTTGTATTTCTTCTCCTAAGGCCCCTTGTGTAACCTGATCTTTCTCTTGGAATAAGTGTCACAAAATGACAAAGAAAAAAGCAAAATACACACTCAGTGAGGTCTAGCAAGACTTGGCAGTTCAAACTCTGAAGATCTGTGGGACTTTCAGTGGCATATTTCCTCATAAGACTTTAGGAGGATTCGACGTAAGAGGCTCGCAGTATTGCAGACTAAGGACGTTAACAAGGGCCCCACACAGGACCAGATGGTTTCTTACCGCCCCATGCAAGGTTTATTAGTTTAAAGCTACTCTCTGCAAGATTTACACTATATGGAAAGATACACCTGGTTTTTCTTCAAAAAATTTTTTTAAAAAAGAATCCAACTCCACAGCAGTGTAGTTAGACTATTACACAATACACAGCACCCATCCATCAATCCGACTAAGAGTCTGCTCTAATTGGGGTACACCCTGGACTGGTCACCAGTCAGTCATAGCCTATTGAGTATTCACACTTACAATCACACATTTTGATAATTTGGAGTCTTCAATTAACCGAGCAGGAATGTGTGGAAGGAAACCAGGGTACCTGGAGAAAAATCATCCAACCTGAGGTAGAACACACAAACTCCACACTGGATAGTCCAAACTGGGATTAGAACTCAGAGCCATTAACTGCGAGGCAGACATGCTCGCCACATGCAACACAATTCTACCTAAACAGTAGCCTTTTTGTCGAAATTTAAATGTACTCCAGTTTGAAAAATTATTGATTGAATGGAAAATGATTCAAATGAAATCTAATGCTTCTAATGCAAGCAGATCTTGTTTAGCTATTATTAGTGAATTCTATGTTGCTGTACAATATCATACACCAAGAAAGAGAAATAGTAGAAGAGTTCCATTTCATGACAATACGCCTTCCAGTTTTTTGAAGTGCAATACTTGAGGTGCTAATTCAAGGCAGAAATAAATACCATCAATATTTGCTCTGTTTCTGTCTCTCTGTGTACACTGGCTGCTGAGTGCATGAAGCTCCTTTTTTGTTTTCCACTTTGATTTCCCCCCGCCCCCCCTCTCGACTAAGTAACAGTGATTTCACCAAGCCAATGGTGCCATGAGGGTAAGCAGCCAGGCAGTGAACAGCCATTAACGACAGGCCCGCTCAGCTTGATGCGCCTGGAAACCACAGGACTCCTGAGACGAGCGAAGCCCCCTCTGCGGTTTGCTATCTCCCGACTGACTCATCGACACATCTGGACTTAAGTACATGTGGCTCTCATGCCGCATGGGCACTTGGGTAAGTGAGGCATAATTAGGCTTAGTTGACTTTAATGAATGGCTTAATGTGGTGTTTCATTTCGGATGAGAAAAATATCAAGCTCAGCACTTATCAAAGGAAGGGCCGTGGTGATGCTCCTGAAGGCGTGTTGCTCTTGTGGCCCTGATAGTTTTGTATTTCTTGTATGGCTGGGGTCAAGGCAAAGTGAGCTTAAGATAGCAGCGGCACACGAGGGAGTAGTTGCAATTTAACGAAAGATTTACAGATCGGTCACACGCTGGGATGAATGGTAGCAAATTGATCATTCAAACTGTGAAGTTAGTACAGATGTGATCTCTGCCATTAATAAAGGACACAGAATGAGCTATAGTTGGCTGCGTTTCTTATGCGGTAGATCAATATGAGGAAAGAGTCTCTGATCATCTCATCATACTTTTACATTGCTTCATGACTCTCTGCATCATCTGCACATTTTGTCATTGGATCAGTATTACCGAACTATTGGACACTTTATATTGCTTAATGACTCTCTGGACTTTTTTTTGTTTACAGTGGCTTCTTTGCTGTAGTACTATTGTGGCTCCAACTACCATTCATTTGATGTTTTAACATAATTAAAAAAGATGGTTCTGATTCTGACTATATTACACACGTACTATATGATATGATGCAGGCAATGCCTTGCAGACTTAATTGATTGCTTTATTCGAACATATAAACAAAAAAACTATCTAAAATAAAGTAAAAGTGGCCATAAATGAAATCATTTGGCACAATTTACATTTTCAAAAGGTGTAGGAGAAAAAAACAAACGTATCCATCAACCCAGACTTCATCTATTTACATATATGCATACATACATACATACATACATACATACTGTACATGGATGCATCTAAAAAAACAATGTTTGAGCATTTTGCTCAACCTCTTCCATGATTTCACTACAATTCCATGATTGGGCATAAAAGGAGCTTCCCTGAATTGCTCAGTCATTCTCAAGCAAAGATGGGGCGAGGTTCACCTCTTTGTGAAAAAGTGAGTGAGAAAATAGTTGAATAGTTTAAGGACAAAAAGTTCCTCAACGTACAATTGCAAGGAATTTGGGGATTTCATCATCTACGGACCATAATATAATCAAAAGGTTTAGAGAATCTGGAGAAATCACTGCGTGTAAGCGGCAAGGCAAAAAAAACAACATTGAATGCCCGTGACCTTCGATCCCTCAGGCGGTACTGCATCAAAAACCGACATCAATGTGTAAAGGATATCACCAAATGGGCTCAAGAACACTTCAGAAAACCAATGTCAGTAAATACAGTTCGGCGCTACATCCGTAAGTAGAACTTGAAACTCTACTATGCAAAGCAAAAGCTTTATCAACAACACCCAGAAACGCCGCCGGCTTCTCTGGGCCCGAGCTCATCTAAGACGGACTGATGCACAGTGGAAAAGTGTTCTGTGGTCCGACGAGTCCACATTTGAAATTGTTTTTGGAAAATGTAGACGTCATGTTCTCCGGGCCAAAGAGGAAAAGAACCATCCGGACTGTTATGGACGCAAAGTTCAAAAGCCAGCATCTGTGATGGTATGGGGCTGTGTTAGTGCCAATGGCATGGGGAACTTACACATCTGTGAAGGCACCATTAATGCTGAAAGGTACATACCCCCCCTCACACACACACACGGTCTTGACTACGTTTCACTGCACCTGAATTCTGAAACTGGATCCAGACAGGAAAAGAACATGTTCTATTTACAACCATTGTTGATTATTTGAGAAGGTGGCCCTACATTATCACCGTGTGTAAGATGGGGCTTCAGGTAAGATGGGGGGTCAAACCATGAAGAGGGGTCGAGGCTGCTTGACTTACTTGGCTCCCATCAGTATCAATGTTATTTTAAAAAAACGTTTCTATTTTTTTCTAAATCGAATCTATCTAATCTGAATGTTGTATATTTAAAACTCGAGAGTCTAACAAAAGCTGGTTTAGAGTAAAATCTAACTATCATAGGTTTGCCCAAACTAGGCTGACAAGAGTACTCTTTCCCTTTTATGTCTTTTGTTAGCGTACAAAAAGCATGCATGATTTCACTACCTTACTTTTCACAATTTCTGTTCTTAATGTAAACAATTTCAAACCATAAGTTATTTGAAATACACTTGGGATTTCATTACTTCATCATTGGCATGCACTCTTCTACGGCAGTGGCTTGGGTTTCTGCTTAGGTCCTGCTTTTCTACACGTTCTGACAGTATTTTGCCAATTTTACATGTCACTATAGTAACAACACTGACTTGTTGTCACAAAAATGATGAAGCCTTCCTGTTTACGACTGATATTAATAACACCTCAAGCTGCTTAATATAACAGCCATTGAAACAGTCAATCAATTTACTTTATAGTGAGACAGACAAAAAACAGCGACCATGGATGTTCCCACCATACAAAGAATTTGCCTTCATGCCAAAGTGTTCTTCATTCATGTGCGTGCACACATTGATTCCCTAATTTCCCCTAGACTGCATCCCCCTGGTCTCCATGGACCTGTAACGGAATGGAGGACAATATAGGAGGAAATTGTCCAGGATGATTCACTCTAATTTCTGCACAAGGCCTTTCATCCCTCCTTTTCTCTACTGAGAAATGTTCATGAGGAAATCCCTCACATGTTTGGACATGGTGCACAACTGTCCCAAAACAGGACCAGACCTCAATGAGAGGGGACTCAAACTAAGTCAGGCAGGCTTAGGCACTAAAACAGAGACAGAGGCCATCAGGATCAGGCAGCAACCCCTCTGCAATAGCGGTGATGAGGGAATACATTCAGGCTGGTGCTTTTTGTTTTCTCTGATTGTTGTACTAACCCTGGAAGGCGCTGTTCAGTCTCCTTTGGTGAGCCGACACATATTGTTTGATAAAAATAGCTCATTAGTTCACAGAGTTGTGGAAGGAAGGGGAGTGTGTGTTTGATGTATTAGCAAAGCTGCTGCTGCACAGGGTAAAGGAAAAGCCCATCCAGGAAGGGCCTGATCCTCTTTAAGGCCTGCACTGCATCAAACACTTGTCAAACACCAGGCAGATGGACAGCTGAGTGGCTACGACAGATTGGATCACAGAAACGGGTCAGCAAGAATCACTGCTGCTCAGCTCATCTAGCCAGACATGGCTCTCAAAACTTCTGTCAATAATCCCCCTTGCGTCTCACTCAAACACAAACAGAGGGCTTTGGGCCATATGGCAGACATTTTCTTGTTGGTTTTAGATGTGTATGATTACAGTGCAATTTCAACCGTCATTTCAGGGTCTCACCTCACTGAGGTTTGTGTACTCCAAAAGGCAGCAGCATCTGTTAGAGATACAGCACAGGAAGGTGAAAGGAATCAAATTAAAGAGAGACCTAAACTCCCACTAATCCAAGAGATATGTCCAAGGTCTATTGGGATCACGGACCTGTACCTTGCCACCCAGCAAGAAAGGATATTTATGTTTTAAAGAGGTTTGATATGGTACCTGGACGGAGTGCAGTTTCTTGACAGTAACCTTTCAATTATGTCTTGGATTTTGCTTATCATTCAGTTATGCAGTCTGCCCACATCTATGGACCAAAGGTGTGTCTATGACAACTTTTTCTTCTAAGGGCTGTATACAGAAAAATGGATGCAGGATGCAAGGGCCATTGACATTCTTTACCTTTAATCTATTTAACAAGCTAAAACCAACCCATCAGCATAGGTAAGGTTTTGATATTTTGAAAACAGCCACATCCCCAGTGATAAAAGCGTGTGCACACTTGTGCAACCACATCTAAATTGGACATTTTTACTTCCGCTCCCTAAAATACTTTTTTTTCTTCCAACTGCGTTGTACAGGTTATAGGTTATTGATCTAAGCCTCATTTTACGTGACCAAATCCTGGCAATTCAACAGGGATGTGGAGACTATATATCCAATGCAATTATCCATCCATCCATTTTCTGAGCCGCATATTCTCACTAGGGTCGCGGGAGTGCTGGAGCCTATCGCACACGTAAACAAACAACCATTCACACTCACATTCACACCTACGGGCAATTTAGAGTCTTCTATTAACCTACCCTGCATGTTTTTGGGATGTGGGAGGAAACCGGAGTGTCCGGAGAAAACCCACGCAGGCATGGGGAGAACATACAAACTCCACACAGGCGGGGTCGGGGATTGAACCCCGTTCCTCAGAACTGTGAGAACGATCTAACCAGTCGGCACTGTATATTAGATAAATTTATTCAAAAACCATGTAGGTGATGAAGCAAAGAATCAGGGAGGTTTCAGGATTTTTGGGTGACCAGCGGGCCTGTATCCCGTGAGAATAGATCCGCCACTGTAGTGAGAGGCGCAGAATCACAGCTCCACTTTCAGAACTAAAACAAGTGCAATCGGTTCAAAGCTCACATTCCCACCAATGATAAATTTAAAGGGCCCGTATTTTGGCTATTTAGACCTACATAAAGTTACGAGCTAACATGGATTTAGTATAAAAGTGTCAATTACATTTTAAAAAACACCTTGGTTTTGTCATACGAGTGTCCAGAAAAGGCTCCTCTGACAGCTACTTCTGTTTGACCCAGTTTTGTATCTGCTTTGTCCATATTTGGCTAAGATCGCCCCCATTCCTCAGATTGGTTGCCTCCGTGTAGAAGACCCACTTGTGAGAGCACACGTGTTTGTTATGTGCTGGCTCGGGAGCGGAAAGGGAAGGCGCAGATCTTCACTAGTGACGCAGATAAACTTGAGAATTTCGAATGACTTGATTACCGGAATGCATGGACGATTTTAATTCCTATTTCACGTTTACTGAGGCACCATACAGACAAGATTACATCCTAGATAGATACTAGAAAAAGTTGGTTTTGGCAAAATATGTCCCCTTTAAAGATTTCCATTAACTGAATATGCATGTTTTTGAAATGTGGGAGGAAATAAGAGTACCCTTAGAAAACCCATACAAGCACATGTGCACCATGCAAATGCCACACATAAAAATCCGATAAGAGCCCCCACTGTGTTGTCATCCATGTCAATTAATGCCCAATGTTGTAAGGTAACATAATAACATGGCTGTATTTACAGCATTTACTCTCCTCAATTGACCAACATCTGTGAATGCAGATCATACTTGTGATAAACCATAGGCCAAGTAAGTAGCTCATAGATTTTTCTAATCCTTTTGGCAAGAAAACTCATCTTCATTCAATGTTTTTACATTGGCTCTGGCAAACTTCGGGGCTCTCTGAGTTCATCTTCAATTCTTGGTGTAAAAATCTCCTTTTTGTGGTCACTGGCACCAAAAAAGGGACTTATCTCCAAAGTTAACAGAACAGAAGACGTTTGTAACCTTCAACAGCCTCATGGATCCAGGTTGGTTCTTATGTTTTATGTCATCAGAAAACCTGTTAAAGTCACTCCTTTAAGCTCAAATTGCGAATGCGTGACATCACCTCAGTGTTCAGCTTTTCAGTGATTGTGGGAGTGCAGTGCAGGGCTCTGCTGCGTGGTCTCTACTTACCACCATAAAGGTTCTACTTTTAGTTGCCCCCCCACATTTCTCACTGTGAAGTTGAAACGCACACACACATGCACACGCACGCACACACACACACACTGAAAATCACAAAGATGTGCATACAACCAAAGACAGTAGGTCTATACTTGTCACTTTGTTGTGTCTCAAAGTCTCCACCCGAGCTCATTGCTCATGGACAAGATTGGGTCAGAAGTCTTGCTCTGAATCACTAGATGTAATTAAAAGCTGTAATGTCTCCATAAAAGTGACGGCCAGATATAGAGATAGACAGGGAAGGAGGGTGGAAAGAAGAGGAAAGCTGAGAATGAGGTTCTGGCGGCTGAGTCTGAGTTGCTGCAACTGTGCACCAGATGTTTTCGGGCACCCTTGTTCAGATTTCCTTCTTTTCTCCTCAAGCCAGATCACTGGAAGCAGACAGCATGCAGAGCTGCTCTCAACTAGGTGCACCATATCCTCCTCTATGACATGCGTGTTGTTCCTCAGGCAGCCTCGCTGATTGAAATGTAACAAGCAAGCCAGAGTCATTCCTATCTGAGACAGGAAAGGCGTGGAAACAAGACCAAGAAAAAGTGCTGCTAGTGTGGTGACTTG
The DNA here is from genome assembly GCF_024500385.1 of Phyllopteryx taeniolatus. NCBI lineage: Eukaryota > Metazoa > Chordata > Actinopteri > Syngnathiformes > Syngnathidae > Phyllopteryx > Phyllopteryx taeniolatus. The sequence goes on along the minus strand of NC_084507.1, from coordinate 6,293,752 downwards.
CTCTGCCTGTGAGGTCGATTTTATTGTTTCTTAGTGACTTTTACTTGTTTCTCACAGTCTGTTTGAGAACGTATGCATGTGATTCCTCATCTGCATGGTGTGGGATATGATGAAAGTTTTGTGGCCGACTGGAGAATTGTCAGCAGCACTGACTGAGGTCTGGCAGACTAACCAGCTTGGGTTATCTAAATACAGTATGAGGTCAGAAACTCTGACACTGGGCCTGCTTAAAACAAAGGTTAGATAGATATTTAGACAGGTGAAAAATTTGAGCAAGCGGTCAGAACAGCTTCAGTGTGCTTTGGCATTGATTCTACAAATTTCTGGAATGCCACGGGAGTAATACAAAGCCATTGTTCCTAAGATATTTCCTTTGTTAGTGGGGGTGAGTACCTTCTCCAATGTTGATCCAATGTTGAAACTGTCCTTATTAAATTGAGTTCAAATGATTTCAATTCCCCAATAAACCATTAAGTGGTCTATGTTCTATCAGATCATCTGCATTTGTTTCTGTTTTAATTCATTCACAGTTTACCTTTTGTCCTGAGTCTGTGGATACTTTTGGATGCGAGTATTTCAAACAACTTTCATACAACCTTTGCAGTCAGTTGTAAATGTGTTTTTTTTTTTTTTTATCAAATCATTACATGAATCGCTTTCCATTAAATTATTTGAGCACAAACTTCTTAAATAAGTAGCTGCTACTAGACATACTGTATTTAACAATGTATTAACAAAACATGATTCATAATAAAGTTCTTTATTTTTGCTTTTGGAAAAATCCAATCAATCAGTCATCACCATCATCATCTTCAATTCTTAGATAATATAAATACTAATTGAAACAATTAAAAGTTTAAAGTTATTTTTGTGTTACCAGAAAAAATAACAGAAACACTACTTCACACTACACCCCCTCCACATCCTCGTTTCCTTTTTGTCATCTTTTAAGCAGGCAGAACTATGGTCGAACAAAATACTATGCTTCGATCTGAAATGCATTCTGGTCAAACAGCCACACTGTTACGATAGTTTATACATTTTTGTGACATTTTAGAAAAACACATGATTACTAAAAATATTCTGCTCTTTCTCTACCTTTTAATTCTTGGAACGTCTCTCATCTTGGTGACTACAAAAATGATTGACATAAGCATTTGTTGTCCCTCTGTCATTAAATTGCCCTTCCCTCCCATCAACTTTTTTGATGGATGTTTTCAAACTACCATTTTCAAACTACTGCTCTAATTAATGGCTGATGGATTAGAATTAGGCGGCACGGTGGACGACTGGTTAGAGCGTCAGCCTCACAGTTCTGAGTTGCGGGGTTCAATCCCCGTCCCCGCCTGTGTGGAGTTTGCATGTTCTCCCCGTGCCTGCGTGGGTTTTCTCCGGGCACTCCGGTTTCCTCCCACATCCCAAAAACATGCATTAATTGGAGACTCTAAATTGCCCGTAGCCATGACTGTGAGTGCGAATGGTTGTTTGTTTCTATGTGCCCTGCGATTGGCTGGCAACCAGTTCAGGGTGTACCCCACCTCCTGCCCGTTGACAGCTGGGATAGGCTCCAGCACGCCCGCGACGCTAGTGAGGAGAAGCGGCTCAGAAAATGGATGGATTAGAATTAGAATCTTCATTGTTATTACAGTGTTCAACAAAATTTCCGATGCATTGTGGGATGTAGAATAATGTATGTTCACTGTAAAAAAAAAAAAAAGGGGCAGATGACTGTATTTCAAAATAATATTATTGTTTTCTAGGTCTCAGAACAAAGGGCAGGATTTGCCTAGGGGACTTGGTTTTGACGTATGTGTCACATAGTGTAAAAACCAGCATATACTGCCCATCACGTGGAATACTCTCCAAGGTCCGCTTCACAGCCTTAAACAGGTCATGGGTAATATCAGCCCATATACTGCTCAGCAGGGGGGAATAGCTTCCATTTGTGGAGCATGGGATCATGAGAAACATTCTACTTGTTCACAGTATTCCTTGCTGTTTTCTCACCTTGGTTTTCTTGCTACCTTATTAGCATATTGCATGGGGTGTTGATGGCAGCCCCTTATATCCTCCGCTCTCAGTGTGTGATTCATACTACGCACGATATGGTGAAATATGACTGTCAATATGAATATGTGAAAATAATCCTCAAACTCACAGGTGACACCACTGGGCCAGGTACAGTATGTAGACATCAACCATAGGAGTTTTCCAAGATAATCGAGACGCATATTGTGTATTCATCAGAAAGTTTCTGTTCCAAATATTACTACCAAAGCAGAATTTATAGCAAAGAATAATCTTATTTAAGGTGTTTACATGAGTCTCCAAAAGGCAGTTTAGCAGAACCATAACTCCACTGGAAAGTGAATAGTGTGAAAAAACACTGAATGGCACTACTCCTCTTTCGTCCTGCCTTGAAACAACCAGATGACAATAATATAGAGTAAGATGCTGAGAGCATTGCTAACCCTTTCACCTCCCACCTTCCATCCCTCCTCCCCCAAATCTTTGAAAACCTCCACGTTTATGGCTCATGCCTGTGGTATAAAGATGGGTGATCCATATAAAGCCACCAGGATTATGGGGTGTTACATATATTCCATTTTTGAAGAAAGTTGACGCCAAAATGAGAGCAGTCTGGTATTTATTTAGCTATGAGAGCAGGGGCATTAAGTGGAAAGTTAATCAGAAGTCCAACAAAACAAAAGGGGGTCGCAGTAGCTCATCTGTAAGGACCTAAACATAGTAACCGGACAGTCGCGGTGTGGACAAAATACTTTGCAACTAGTTAGAGAGGCGCATGGAGAACTACTTCTTTAAAGCATGAGGGCGTATTTCTTGTTCCTCTTTCCAGCTGAGCTCTTGAGTTTTACAACAACAAAGTTTTAATTGAGATTTCATGTAATTAATACACCTTGCAAGATTGCAAGGTATGGTGGTGATAAAAAGGGCAAAGAGTCCCACTGAGATTCAAAGCTGATCTAAACTTCCGGATCTAAACTGGCCTGACAAGTCAGGATACTTTTGAGCCCTTCTAACTAGCTCCTGTCTGCCTATATGGAGCGGTCTTATTAAATGCAGATTAAACCATACTCCCTCAATCACAACAGGCCACAATGTGAACCACACATAATCATTATGACAGGGCAACTGCCAATTAGTGCTCACTTGCTGTCCTGAGAAAGCACTTCTCACTTGGCTCCCGCTGGCGGAAAGGACTGATGCAGATTGCCCATTGTATTAGCCTGGCCAGAGATAACCTTCAATCACCACCCATCATTCCACGGTGGCAGAAATTAGAGCAGGACTCATCAATCATGTTCTTGTCCTCTCATCCAAAAGTCTCAATCTTCTGTACAGTACATCAAACAAATCATCATAAATCATTTATGTGTGCTTTTGTCTTTATTTGTTTATTTCTTTAATGTGCCTTTGAGTGAGGCTTCTATAGTATTAGCCCGTGTGTGTGTGTGAATTGTGGCAAGGCACAGATCTGGCCAAGGTTACAAAGGTTTCTGCTGCACTTAAGGTTTCTAAGAGGACAGTGGCCTCCATAATCCTTAAATGGAAGACGTTTGGGATGACCAGAACCCTTTTGCTGGCCGTGCGGCCAAACTGAGCAATTGGGGGAGAAGAGCCGTTGGTGAGAGAGGTAAAGAAGAACCCAAAGATCACTGTGGCTGAGCTCCACACATGCAGTCGAGAGATGGGAGAAAGTTCTAGAAAGTCAACCATCACTGTAGTCCTCCACCAGTCGCGGCTTTACGGCAGAGTGGCCCTATGGAAGCCTCTCCTCAGTGCAAGACACATGAAAGCCCACATGGAGTTTGCTAAAAACACCTGAAGGACTCCAAGATGCTGAGAAATAAGATTCTCTAGTCTGATGAAACCAAAATAGAACATTTTGGCCTTAATTCTAAGGGGTATGTGTGGAGAAAACCAGACACTGCTCATCACCTGTCCAATACAGTCCCAACAGTGAAGCATGGTGGTGGCAGCATCATGCTGTGGGGGTGTTTTTCAGCTGCAGGGACAGGATGACTGGTTGCAATCGAAGGAAGGATGAATGCGGCCAAGTACAGGGATATCCTGGACGAAAACGTTCTCCAGAGTACTCAGGACCTCAGACTGGGCCGAAGGTTCACCATCCAACAAGACAATGACCCTAAGCACACAGCTAAAACAATGACGAAGTGGCTTCAGAACAACTCCATGACTGTTCTTCAATGGCCCAGCCATAGCCCTGACTTAAACCCAGTTGAGCATCTCTGGAGAGACCTGAAAATGGCTGTCCACCAACGTTCACTAGCCAACCTGACAGAACTGGAGAGGATCTGCAAGTAGGAATGGCAGAGGAAACCCAAATCCATGTGTAAAAAACTTTTCCCAAACCATTCCCAAAAAGACTCATGGCTATATTAGCTCAAAAGGGTGCTTCTACTAAATACTGAGCAAAGGGTCTGAATACTTATGGCTGTGTAATATTTCAGTTTTTCTTTTTTAATAAATAAATGAATAAAGTTTTTTTCTGTCAATATGGGGTGCTGTGTGTACATTAATGAGGGAAAAATGAACTTGAATGATTTTAGCAAATGGCTGCAATATAACAAAGAGTGAACAATTTAACTGGGTCTGAATACTTTCCGTACCCACTGTATATAAACATCCTCGAGCCCATAGGTGTCAAACTCAAGGCCAGATCTGGCCTGCCACATAAAATGAATGAGTGTCAATTTCCATGATTCTTGCCAAATTTATTTAAATTTAAAAATCTCAGATGGGGTTGGGCATCGTTTGAATTTGAGCGATTCCGGTTCCTAAGTTCGATTCCGGTTCCAAACGATTCTCGATTCAGATTCTCTTCGGGCGGTGGGTCAAAAAAGTTTGCATGGTTTAAATAAAGGGTGCCCAAATTATAAACATCCATTTTCTTAGCAGCCCCCAGCATAGACTAAAATTAACATTTGACTCAAGGTTCTTTATAACGGCTCACTTTGTGATATGCGCGCCGACAATTTATCGAGTTCAGAAAATCTATCATGTCCATTTTTATTTATCAAACGATAAGTAGTCATTATTGTGACAGGCCTACCTGCAGTTGTGAATAAAAGCCACTGCACAACATGCTTTGCCATTTGTTTGAACCTCTTGAAACGACACACACTTTCAAAGTGCAAGGAGAACTGAGAATTATTCTACCACACATGAAGAGTTCGGTGATTATTTGCAAACATCTCAAATTCCCACCATGCGTAACCCGCTGTTGTGGTGGGCCCAGAACAAGGACAGGTTTCCCTGTTTGGCCAAGTTGTGCAAACGTTACCTGGCTATCCCAGCGGCAAGCACACCGAGCGAGAGGATTTTTGTCTCGGGGTTGAAATACCATCACCAGACATTTTGTATTTTAACATGCACGTTCTGTTTGAATTATTTATATGAGCTGTCAATTGTCAGTGAATATGGATTATTGCAGAGCATTCCCTCCTGTCATTAAAAATAATATATAGTACAGGACTTTACTGAAAAAATAACAATAACATCATTAGCGACTGGTCGACATCGACTCGACTTTCATCACTTTAGTCTGAAAATTTGAAATTGTGCAACCCCTAGCTCATACACGATACAAGATAATGTAAGATACTAAAATTGTTTTGTTTTTTGAGCAGAATGGATTTGGGGCAATCGCTGTGCATTGTTCTTCAGGGGCAGATATTTTGAAGCAGATGGTTCACAGACAGTCATGACCAGGGGGGCCACAGCACTGTAGATTCACCCCAGAACCAGACTGGCTGCAGACAGGTCCGGGCATGAATCCCACCATGCAAACAAATCCTCACAGGGCCTGAATGTGAATTTACATTAGCCCTTGTGCCAGACTAGAGCAAAGACTAAAATAAATAAACAACTGCCCCTTCCCTGACATGTCTATTGGGCTTCAACATAGTCAAATATGTTTTTCTATGTTGCCCTCTGGAGGAGTGATGAGGTAGTAATGAAAGTCTTGCAGACTGTACTGTCTTCTAAACCACGATTCTTGGACGCATAGGAAAACTGTGGCAGAGAGAATGAGATGATCCTGATGAAAACAGACATAGTTACAGTAACAACATGTTTATTGACACACATGCATGGTATGACAGAAAGCATATGTGGTGACAGCATTTTGGAGCTTAAATGACAGACGATTCGCTATGGGGAGGCTTGTCCTCCTTTGAGGCCCACAGCAAGAAGAGTGTCTCTGGTTACACATATGAGAAATCAAATCCTTCGCGAGAGCCTGATGCTCAGGTACATCTATCAAATCGATTGGCTAAATCTAATCATAGTTTCCATCTTTTGCATTAAACGTCTTTGTATGACTCTGGCAGCACCCTGTGAGGTGCATCCTACCTCAATTCAGCACGTCTAAGTTTGTTCTTAAAAATAAGCACTTAATACATGTTTTGCGTTTAAAAGGGCTGTGTCATATCATACCAATTCACATGATACAAAAATGCAATACTGCGATAAATAAAAAAACTGAAACTGCCTCAAAAAGGTTGAGAACCTCTGGTCTTGTATGGATGGCTGGCTACAAAAGGTGAGACCTACAACAAGTCAGAATATAACGTGCAAGAAAATAGTTATAGTTTCATGTTACAAATGTACCCAAAATTACCTCTTAAATTACAAAAAAGGATATGGCAACATATTAGTTGCTGCTGACAAGCAGCGAAAGAGGATTTGCTTTGCACAAATACCGTAAGTACGACAGGCTGTAAACTGCAATTACTGTTAAATGTCCTAAACTTTGAGGCTTATTCCTAGTTTCCAAATTGTTCAAAGAAATACATTGCAATGTCTAGACTGAACCCAGATGAAACACATGAACAAATCAGAACATAAGAGATTGTTTTAGAATTCAGGGGTGTCAAACTCAAATTCACGGTGGGCCAAAATAAAAAATGTTTCTCTTCTCTCCAGAAATGTAGTGTTCAAGTTTATCATATGACAACAAACTTAAATTTTGCTTTAACACTGAATCTGGAATAAACAAACTTTAATATTATAAACACGAGAAATTTGCGATAAAAGACATCAGTGGTATTTGTTTGTTGTTTTGCATTTAAATAGATAACATGAATTCTTCCATCTCTCCATCTTCTATTTATCTATCTCCAACTACCTTTCTTTTTGACACAACAACAAAACAACCCAAAAAAATTAGAATGTCCTTCAATAAAAATCCAAACTTCAAACTATTAACAGTCCCTGCCTAGGAGTTGATAAAGGGCATTTAAAAAAAAAAATCAATTATGTTGCAGCCACGTTGCGCCGCACACGACAAACAGGTCTGTCTTTTATGTTTTAGATGAAAAAAAAAAAAAAACACTTTCCACCAGCTCGCTCAGCAACAGGTGCTTGTTATTTAACATATTCACTGGACCCTTTATTAGGTACAAGTTGAATGAGATCCAATACAAGTTTTACCAACAATTCTGAAATGACACCAATCCTCTATTTAGATTGACACTGTCAGAGGAGTGCTAATTTTAACAACGTGTTAGTGGATGTACTTGTGTAGCCCTATACTGTATCGCAATCACAATGAATGATTCAGAAAGTTGTTTTCTTAATATTCTCATTGATTCCACAGGATTCCATTTTATTACAGTACAGTGAGGTTATACATGACAGCCAACTGCAATAACCCAGAACAAACATACTGCTAAATACAATTATTAGCAGTGATGCTGATAGCACTTTACAAAGTAACATAAAGTACCAGTGACGTCAAAAGAAATCGTCAAAAGTTACTTTTTATATTAAAGTAGTCAGATTACAGTTACTTCAATTTATGTGCCAAGAGCTACTTTTTTGTTCATGAGAACAAGAGATTAATATGCGTTTGATAATAACTCATGCTATTTATGCTCAGACAACAGATATTTCTCATTAACAAACTACAGTGCTTGGGAACATGAGGCAAGTCAATAACCAAGACACTTAATTCAATCATGGCGCATGTCATGAATGTAAACCAATTTTAAGCCTTTGTTTTAGTAAGGACTAATAAAACAGACAAAATACAAAATATTCTTAACTATTCATAACTAAAATGGACACAACGACTAACTACAATATCGGAAAAAGGCGAAATATTTATAAACGGAGCCGTCTGGGGCAATGACATCACGTGACGTATTCCACGTTTTCCGCACGTAGTCAGTCAACTCACGTGTACACCAGCAGCAGGGTTTGGCATACTTAAACTGGAAATGCAGTCACTACTTCGAGTTTCTCTAAAGTGCACAATACCAAGGTTCGTTGTACAACTATACACACACACACACAGTTACCTTCATTGCCAAGGTGTGAGTCAAGACACATCTCATGATGGGTAAGAGCGGAGAGCTGTCTCAACACCATCAAAAGGAATTGTTGCAAAACGTAACGATGGCATTGGTTACAGGTGCATATGTAAGCTTCTGTATGATCCAGTAAGCACAGTTGGGGCTGTAATAGTGGATAGCCAATCATACCACCATAAATGTGCGTGTATCAGGTGCTCCTTATAATATTTCTGACAGAGGAGTGCAAAGAATAGGCGGCACGGTGGCCGACTGGTTAGAGCGTCAGCCTCACAGTTCTGAGGACCCGGGTTCAATCCCCGGCCCCGCCTGTGTGGAGTTTGCATGTTCTCCCCGTGCCTGCGTGGGTTTTCTCCGGGCACTCCGGTTTCCTCTCACATCCCAAAAACATGCATGAATTGGAGACTCTAAATTGCCCGTAGGCATGACTGTGAGTGCGAATGGTTGTTTGTTCCTATGTGCCCTGCAATTGGCTGGCAACCAGTTCAGGGTGTACCCCGCCTCCTGCCCGATGACAGCTGGGATAGACTCCAGCACGCACGCGACCCTAGTGAGGAGAAGCGGCTCAGAAAATGGATGGATGGATGGAGTGCAAAGAATAATCAGAAGACTTGTCCAAGAGCCAAGGACCACCTGTAGAGCGCTTCAAAAAGACCTGTAATTATCAGGTACTGTTGTCACAAGGAAAACAGTGAGTAATGTACTCCGCCGCCATGGCCCGTATGCACGCTCACCACGTACGACAATCCCATTGCTGGAAAAAAATTATATAAATATAAAAGTATGTACACCTCCTGGAAGCCATCACCTTATCGTGGTGGAGGTGTTTGTGTGTCCCAATGATCCTAGGAGCTAAGTTGTCTGGGGCTTCATGCCCCTGGTAGGGTCACCCATGGCAAACAGGTCCTAGGTGAGGGACCAGACAAAGCACGGCTCCAAAAACCCCTATGAAGAAAGAAACGAATGGATCTAGGTTTCCCTTGCCCGGACGCGGGTCACCGGGGTCCCCCTCTGGAGCCAGGCCTGGAGGTGGGGCTCGAAGGCGAGCGCCTGGTGGCCAGGCCTGCGCCCATGGGGCCCGGCTGAGCATAGCCCGAAGGGGTAACATGGGTCCCCCTTTCCATGGGCTCATCACCTGTGGGAGGGGCCATAGGGGTCGTGTGGCCAAAGGCAGGGACCTTGGCGATCCGATCCCCGACTACAGAAGCTGGCTCTAGGGATGTGGAATGTCATCTCTCTGACAGGGAAGGAGCCCAAGCTGGTGTGTGAGGTCGAGAAGTTCCGACTAGATATAGTTGGACTCGCCTCCACACACAGCTTGGGTTCTGGTATCAGTCCTCTCGAGAGGGGTTGGACTCTCTTCCACTCTGGAGTTGCCCATGGTGAGAGGCGCCGAGCAGGTGTGGCTTTACTTATTGCCCCCCGGCTCGGCGCCTGTACGTTGGGGTTTACCCCGCTGGACGAGGGCTTGGCCTCCCTCCGCCTTTTGGTGGGTGTATGGGTCCTGACTGTTGCTTGTGCCTGTGCACCAAACAGCAGTGCAGAGTACCCACCCTTTTTGGAGTCCTTGGAGGGGGTGCTGGATTTCGCTCCCGCTGGGGACTGCATCGTTCTGCTGGGGGACTTCAATGCTCACGTGGGCAATGACAGTGAGACCTGGAAGGGCTTGATTAGGAGGAACGGCCCTCCTGATCAGTACCTGAGCGGTGTTCTGTTATTGGACTTCTGTGCTCATAACGGATTGTCCATAACGAACACCATGTTCAAGCATAAGGGTGTCCACACGTGCACTTGGCACCAGGACACCCTCGGTCGCAGTTCGATGATCGACTCTGTGGTCGGGTCATCGGACTTGCGGCCGCATGTCTTGGACACTGAAGAGTGAAGAGAAGGGCAGACCTGTCAACTGATCACCACCTGGTGGTGAGTTGGCTCTGATGGTGGGGGAAGATTCCGGTCTGACGTGGCCTCAGTCAGAAAAGGGAGGTGTGTCCTCTCCAGGTCGGGGATGAGATCCTGCCCCAAGTGGAGGTGTTCAAGTATCTCGGGGTCTTGTCCACGAGTGAGGGAAGAATGGAATGTGAGATCGACAGGCTGATTGGTACAGCATCTGCAGTGATGCGGACTTTGTATCGGTCCTTTGTGGTAAAGAAGTCGCTCAGCCGAAAGGCAAAGCTCTTAATTTACCGGTCAATCTACTTTCCTACCCTCACCTATGGTCACGAGCTGTGGGTCAACCCCAGGGACAACCCAGGACATGCTAGAGAGACTACGTCTGAGAGCTGGATGAAGTAGCTGGGGAGAGGGTCTGGTCGTCCCTGCTAAAGTTCCTGCCCCCGCGACCCGACCTCGGATAAGCGGTAGAAAATGGATGGATGGATGGCTACTATGTACACAAATAGTATTATAAATATTATGCTCTCAGTTGTGACGTGCCTCAAAAGTTCTGGAAAGCAGATCAAACTTATACATCACTTATTTTTGGGTACTTTTGAGGGTTTTTTTCTTTTTTTTTCCCAACTAAATCCTCTCAAGCTGGTCTGTATCGTCATACAGGTGAAACGTTATAAGCGCAGATACTACATATTCCTTAGATAAGTATAAGCCAGCTGATAGCAGCACAATAAATTGCCAAACTTCAAAAGATTACTTCAATGCTGTTTGACAGTTGGATGAAAACAACATATGGATACCACCACATATTTTATACATCCTCCATATAAAGGATAAACCCCCTTCTTTAGGGCAGAAAGAAGAATCAAGACACAGTTATAGTGGAAACACCAGCTGAGAACAGCTAATGAATCTCAGCAGTGTGTGCGATGTATGCTGTTTACACTGACCTGCAACTTATATGGAACGCATCAGACACGGTTTACACCACTCTTAACGTTTGCTAAAACAAGTTGCCTCTTGACATCATCTGCACTTTAGTTTCCATGCTTGTGTCTAGTTTCTCAGAGGATTAGATCATTCCAGACATAAGGAAAAGAATATGATCGGCCTCATCGTTCCTGTACGGCTCGGCTAAACTTGAAAACAGAGATCCATCAATAATGTCCAGTGTAATTCAGCTTCTACGAAATGCAAGCTAGGGTGATCAGATAAGCATTCCCATAAGTAATATACACTTACCTCTGCTGCTTTGTTTTAATTCCTCTCTCTGTTTAATCCACAAAATCCATATGGGGTTATATAATCCTATTCTTAACAAACACATTTGTGTATAGTGTCTAGAGAATTATGCAGATAAAAATGTTCATTTTTTAGATTATTTTCAACATTTAACCACTATAAATCCCTCATATAGATTCCAAAGCTTATATTTCAAGTGGGTATGGAGATGAATGGATAGGTATTTTTTATCTGGTCAAACCGCCTGCAACATGTCTCCCATCCCCTGCATTTCAGAAGTCAATGGATTTTGGTCTTTTTTACTTCTCCATCCCATTCAGCTTCAGCAGCCTTCATTTTCTACATTGTATTTATTTAAAGGAAAGAGTGTTACGTTTCATTGGCTTTTGTCAAGTGGGGATTTTCACAGGCAGTTAAGCAGTGGGGAATTAAAAACACATGCCAGAGTCTGAAACGTACCTCTAATAAAGCATGTCATAAGGTTAGGAACTGCTGTGATGCACATACAGTGACACTTTTACACACAGATTTAAACCCGCACAACAGAGATGTTACTCAGTAAGGATTCATAATGAGAGATTTACAGTGACCACATTAGTGGGGAACAGTAGCTTTGTGAGGGATGAACACAGGGAGCCTGCAACTCTTTTCCAAGAACTGAATAGAAATAGTTATGCAATTCAGATTTTACACGAACATTTCATTAGCACCTTTATGTCAGAGAAAATTTACTGCAGTAACCTTGCGTACAAAACAAGATTTTAATTAAAGATAGTAGCAAAGTCTCTTGAAAAGGTGAAGTAGGCAAGGCAAAGGCATTGGGAGATGTGTGGGGGTTGGGGGTGAATTTCCCTGACAAACAGGACAGGCTTTAAGAAAGAAATGTGCGGTGGAATCACAGTTTCCAGCAGCAAGAGCAGCAGCAGCTTCTGTATCGTTGAAATATGAGAAACCAGCTGAGTTTATTGAAGTTTATTAACTCTTTCAACACTTCACTTAATCACGCTTGGATTCAATGTGCAGGAGTAGTTTTCTCTATCTGTTATGAATTTTGCTTTCTTTACTTGACAGGCTAAATAGTATCTGCTACTGTAATTGCCTCCTTATTTGGTGTATTAAATATTTGTACTACTTGGCCTAACCTAAAGCCATTTACAAGAGAGTACATTAAGGTTTAGGACATTTGTTTTTAAAGCACTGGATACTGAAGCCATCACCCCAAATGGTGTGTTGAACCATTAAAAATGACTACTAAAGATTTGACTTCTCATTTAATGACCTGACATGCTTACCATGTGCACCACATATACTTGTACAGTATCTCTCAAACTGACAGGAGGAAACAGAGGCGACCATTGAGGTAACCTGCAGATCGCACTCAAGAAGGGAGGTGGGACAGTGGGGGGAAAATATACCTTAGAGAGAGAACTGCCTTCAACGAGCGTGCAATGGAAAATAACTGATCCGCGGAAACAACACAGAAAGCCTCAAAAGCACAGACGAAGAAAAAACAATGTGGTGTGTTGAGGTTTCATGAGACAGGTGGAACTGTGAGAGGGTGGACAAGGGCTATAGGATTAGAAGTGGGCTGTTATCTTTTATATACACAGTGTATGCTTTTAATTGAATACGGATGCTGTACAAAGCACTTCAACATTACTGTGTGACATCCCTACCTCTTCTGCAGTGTCTCATGGCCATTTTGCACCTGCGGGACTCGGCAATGGTGGGACACGGTATTGTGTCCTTGGGTGGTTTCTTTACAATGTGCCGCGTCCGGGTCTCCAGACCCCACCTATAGCCGCACGTTTTGTTTCTTCTGGTGCAAGCTCCCCATTCGCTCCACTGCCCAACCTCGCAGCCATCTGTAGACAGGGAAACCACAGCAGAATGTCATATAGAAACAACTCACCGGCTCCAGGTTAAGCTTTAGTACAGGGTGAAGGCGCTTTACTAGGATGTTATAAGCTTCTTGTGTGTGGTCTGCTTGTTTTTAAAATGTGTGAGAAGAAAATCTAAAAAAATATAAACCTTCAATGTGAATATGTGCATCTTTTTCATATTTGTCACCTCCACACTCCATGATGTCCTCCAGTGGGGCAAAGCCTTCGGGGCACATGTCGAAGCATCGCCCTTTGTGTAGGTAAAAACCTGACTTGCATTTCATGCAGAAGTCTTTACTGAAGCAAGATTCACAGTTGTCTATCCTGCACCCTGGAGAGAGAAAGAGAGACATCAGTGTCCATCTGATCAGCCCTTTCATCTGGAGTTGATTGAGAGGTTTTGGTGAGGGGGGTTTGTGAAAGGATTATACAGTCTATGCCTCAGAAAAAGATGCCAGTGCCCTGTGGATCATTTCCCACCAATGTACTGTGAATCTTGAGCTATTTTCCATCTTTTGAGAGAGCAAACAAGTGGTTTAGAGATAAGCAGAAATCCCGATAATGTCCTGCATGTCAGACTGTACTACAGTACATCAGCAGACTGCACCCGCATCTACCTGTTTGGACAATAAAACACAAGTAGCCATTAAGCGTTCCAGTACTGTACAGTTCAGATTGCAACTGTATAATTTGGAACTGTAGGCGGTTTCCTTGTTGTGACTCTGACCCAGTTACCAGAACCCCCCCCCCCCCCTCCCCCACCTTGATAAACTGCATTCTCCCTGCTGTGAGACTGCCCCAAGGAGACGCCTCGTGGACCCTAAACTAATTAACATTTACCCTTGAAGTGTGAACTCCCAAGCATCAAAGGCTCTCAGATGTTGCCACCGGACCACCTGTCTGTGAATAGGAACAATTTCTGGGATAAGGCGACACCCGCTGGCGTCGAGAGGAACTGCAAAGTCGAACTGGGGTGACTCTCATTTGATGTTTAAGCAAGGCTAAATGTCTGTTTTGATATTTCACGAGCTCTGCGGAAATTTTCCAAATGTATGCCCTGATGTCTGTGTCAGTGTGTCAATTTTACAAGTGCAATTGTGAGATTTTGAGGTACGCTCCCACCCAAAACGTGAGTTTTGCGAACATGCTAGCGGACCCCGGACCCAAGGCGGGGAGAGAGACGGTCATACTCTCCCAACAAGGCGTGACTAACAACAATTTTTCTTCGTCCGCCTCTTTTGTTTTGTTTCATTTTTGTGCATCTTTTTCTTCTGCCACCAACCTTGTCGCCGTGCTTCTGAGACACGCCCAGAGAGAGACCACTCCCAGAGGCCAGTTCATTTACGTTCGTGAGTAGACACGGCAACTGATTGACTGTACAATATTAGTGCCAAATAATTTCGGGGAAATTACTAGCTTCAGACAAATCTCAACTTTGTTCTCTCTCTCTCTCGTCTGGAATGGACTTTAGTCCAACACATGATGTTGAAAATGGTAGCTTGAAAACATCCATCAAAAATGTTGATGGGACGGAAGGGCAATTTAATGACAGAGGGGGAGCAAATACTTATGTCAATCATTTTTGTAGTCACCAAGATGAGAGACGTTCCAAGAATTAAAAGGTAGAGAAAGAGCAGAATATTTTTAGTAATCATGTGTTTTTCTAAAATGTCACAAAAACTATCGTATAAACTATCGTAACAGTGTGGCTGTTTGAGCAGAATGCATTTCAGATCGAAGCACAGTATTTTGTTCGACCATAGTTCTGCCTGCTTAAAAGATGACAAAAAGCAAACGAGGACGTGTGTAGTGTGAAGTAGTGTTTCTGGTATTTTTTCTAATAACACAAAAAGAACTTTAAACTTTTTATTGTTTAAATGCCCTGCGATTGGCTGGCAACCAGTTCAGGTTGTACCCCGCCTCCTGCCCGATGATAGCTGGGATAGGCTCCAGCACGCTCTCGACCCTAGTGAGGAGAACCGGCTCAGAAAATTGATGGATTGATAGTTAGACCCCTTTGTGTGTTTCCCTCCAGATCCCTTGTAGATGTCATTAAATATACCATTCCACTCTTGGTTGTATTTGGTGTGTGTTCTGAGTTTAAGTAAGCCTCTGTCATCTAGAACGCAAAATTTCATAAAGTGTAGCAACATCAGATTACGAGACTGATAAAAAGGTTTCCCGTCATGTTCCCTAAATTTTATACATATAAAAGATGTCACGGTGCCCCTTTAAGAGACATATTAGTTTGATTTTAACGATTAAACTTAAAATTACGCAAAACCGGAAGTAACGGAGGCGTCGCTTCCAGCTTATTCTTTTCTCCTGAATTAATTACGTTTTACTTAACCCTCATATACGCTACATCCTTCATGGGGTGTGTGAGCCAGATTGTGCAACGTCAGACTAACAAAACCTTGTAAACTACCAATGAATTAAACAAGGAAGAAAACTGTAAAAAGAAAAAAAAAAGGAAAAGAAAAAAAGCCAACAGTCAGGCTTTGTGTAGGTAAAGGGACATTTGAGTTCTTCCCGTTCCATTCTTATTGCATTAGTCTGTCCACTATCATCCAAACAACAGAATCGCAGCTCTCTCCACCTCTTTGGTAGTGTAGCACTGTGGTTGAGAGTTTGCGAAAGCGGGCCTAAGTGGTACAATATCTAGAAGTTGTTATGATTCCCAACTTTTGAAAATGGAAATGTGAGAAATGGTGCACCATACTCAAGTGAATCGAACTGTGGCGCTGAAGGAAATTTTAACATTTTGTTCATGTTTTCAACTATCGGTATGCTGCAATCAAATGAATACGTGTATGCATTGGGCTATAAATGATGTGCCACTGCTGTGAACCATGTCACTTTCAATTACTGATGTCCAGTTTTCTTGTTTCGACTTGGCTCATTGAGTGTATCTTTTAGGATTCATAGATACAAAAAAGGGAAAATGAGGGGATATGATGGGGTGGGAAAAACAATGTGCACACTATTACTGATGACACGATGTATTTATTCAGCAAACACAGTATCACATGCTACACGCTACAACAGTCGACTGTGCACTTGACACACACAACCAAGGATCTTCCATCCATTTTCTTTACCGCTTATCCTCACTAGGATCACGGGCTGCTGGAGCCTATCCCAACAAACTTCGGGCGGGAGGCGGGGTACGCCCTGAACCAGTCGCCAGCCAATCACAGGGCACATAGAAACAAACAATAATTTGCACTCACATTCTCACCTACCGGCAATTTAGAGTCTTCAATCAACCTACCACACATGTTTTTGGGATGTAGGAGGAAACCAGAGGGCCTGGAGAAAGCAAACCCAGGCACGGGAAGAACATGCAAACTCCACACAGGCGGGGCCGGGATTTGAATCTCAGTCCTCAGAACTGTGAGGCAGATGTGCTAACCAGTCGTCCACCGTTACCCCTAACCAAGGCTCTTCATCAGAAAAAACAAAAAAATCAGACAGGGCTAAATAACTCCAACACACCAATAGACCCTCATGATTAGTGAACTGCAGGGAGTCTTACTCTACCCTTTCAGCATTACACTGGTACTTGGTTCTTTCCATCTTTTGACAATGGTAAAGATTGTGCACCATATCAAAAACGACTTATCTGTATTGCTTGGTGGTGGAAACATGGCATATAATTTGACACTGCCTTTCTTCATCTACAAGAACTGCATCAAGGACCGTGAGTACGTTCCAGCTTCTTGGAGTTGTGAGTTCTCAGATGGTTGTACAGGTCAATTTGTGACCTGCATTGTCGTTGACAGGAAAGGCACTGAAAAGTGATGTCAGCTATGGGTGGAGGTGCAGCGGCCGATGTGGTATGACGACGGCTTCGCCGTTCCTCAGCAGTACGGCCTATCGTGGTTTGAAGATTAACAATGCTTGTTTCGCACATGGCGGCATGGTGGGCGACTAGTTAAAGCATCTGCCTCACAGTTCTGAGGACTGGGGTTCAATCCCCGGCCCCGTCTATGTGGAGTTTGCATGTTCCCCCCGTGCCTGCGTGGGTTTTCTTCCTTAGGCACTCCGGTTTCCTCCCACATCCCAAAAACATGCATGGTAGGTTAATTGAAGACTCTAAATTGCCCATAAGTAGGAATGTGAGTGCGAATGGTTGTTTGTTTGTATGTATCCTGCGATTGGCTGGCAACCAGTTCAGGGTGTACCCCGCCTCCTGCCCGAAGATAGCTGGGATAGGCTCCAGCACTCCCGCGACCCTTGTGAGGATAAGCGGCTCAGAAAATGGATGGATGGATGGATGTTTCGCACATGCTTTGCCATTTATCGTGGTGGCGAGTGACTGTCTCCAGCTGCATGGGTTCGAGTCCATATTTCTTCAGCGTAGCTTTCAGAGCGCTTGTATTGGTCACCTGTTGAGCGACTCCCTTCTTAAAGTTCATCGTACAACACACGAAGGGGGAGCCGATTGGTTGGCATCCTAATGACATGACCAATCCACCTAAGTTGTCAGGGAGTCAGCAACACCTCCAAGGAGAATTTCTTCACACATTGGTAAACCTCAGCGTAAGGGACTTTGTCCCACCAGTGTAGACCCAGGATGCGATGGAGGCAGGAGATGTGAACACGTTCCAGCATCCTGAGTGATGGTGGTAAAGAACCCATGCTTCACATCCATATACAAGCATTGACATGCAAACTGCCTTGTATACACCCACTTTTGTCAGGATGGTGAGGTTGCGATTGAAGAAAATTCTATGGGAGATTTATCACTGCCATTATATGACTTACTCGAGACTTCTCAGGTACGGTGTCATCTAGTCCTTGTGTCTTGTAAGTCACTAGTCAGTGAAACTCCAACTCTAAAAGTTAAATCCGAACTTTTGGAGTTTCTTGAAGAGTAAACATTGTTACTGTGACAGAGGCAGACGGTTGCACTTTTATCTGTGACCCTTACAGGGCCCAGGAAAGGGAAGGCTCTCACAATCACACCCCTTAATTACACCATCTCTAGCTAACCATCAGGCCTCCTCCTCGACATTCCTCCAAAACAAGGGGGTCCCTCCCCACATTACTTTGAACCCTAAAGTATGGCCTCAGCCCACTCACTCTGGTCTCACGCTTTCCAGAACAGTCTAAACAAATCATGGACACACACATGCACAAACACACCCAGCAATCAGATATGGTTTGAGATAGACCAACTGTGTGATAATGGGTCATAACACACTGAAAAGTGTTGCAACACTGAACATAAATCAATGACATATTTTG
Organism: Phyllopteryx taeniolatus; assembly: GCF_024500385.1. Classification (NCBI taxonomy): domain Eukaryota; kingdom Metazoa; phylum Chordata; class Actinopteri; order Syngnathiformes; family Syngnathidae; genus Phyllopteryx; species Phyllopteryx taeniolatus. The sequence goes on along the minus strand of NC_084507.1, from coordinate 6,275,124 downwards.
TTATTTCATCTTCTTCTAGTCGTTTGCTGTTATTAAAATTATCATTTGATAATATTTCCACATATACAGTGATTTTAATTTATTTATTTACTTATTTTTGTCCAATGACCGCAAAGTTTGGGTAGAAATGTGAAACTAAAGGAGGTAAGAATACATCTCTGCATCTCTGCTTCTCTGCTACTCATCAACTTCTGCCTGAATGAAACTAAGTCAGGCAGGTTTGATGCAAACAGAGCACAATTCAGGGGCCATTTGGGAAGCTAATAAATCACAAAGCAAATTAGAAAGCACAACACTGTCTTTTACCCTTCTCACCTCCCAGGCCTGTCATCACCAGAGAGACTTTCAGCTCCCAAAAACAAAAAAAGGGCAATAATAATAAGGGAGAGAACATCTGGCAGTACTCTCCAGCTCTCACAGTTTGTTGTGCAATCCTCAGGTACCGACAGTAACTACAAGCCGGAGGACCAGTACTTAACAAGATTCAAGAATATTAAACTAAAAAAAAATTTTTTTTAAATGTGTTTCAGCCATAAAATGGTTGGAAAGTTGTTGTTGTTTTTTCTAAAAAACGGAATTGAATAGCTTATCGATAAGACTTCATGGGCGTTACAATGCAGAGGTAGAGCTTGAGGGTCACAGGTCATCAGAGAATGGAATGAGTAGGGAAGAGATCATTATGACAGACAACTATCCCTCTGTCCAGTTATCAGGCAAAAGGCTATCTGTGACACTGGAAAATCTCCCACATTGACCACCAGCAAGTCTGCTGCCCGAGTCAGTGGATTGTTCAGCAGCTCCACAAACAGATACAGGGGAGCGGGTTCATTCTCCCAGCGGGATTAACCTCTGGACCACCTTTAAAGGCTTTTTCTAGGTGCCTCTGGGAAACTAATGAGAAATAATGAGGTCATCAGATCTCATTGATGGCCCGGTGCTCCTGGGACTTAAACATATTATCATCATTATCTTCAACCTGGTTCTGCATGTGAGTTATAGCATGAAGGCAGGAAGATATTGGCACTGTGAGAGGAAATTCAAAGGCTGCCGAGGCAATGCGATTATTGCGATGTCATAGCTGCTGCATGACTTTCGAATTCAGATGCATTTTAACTTGAGACATGAGTCATCAAGAGTCACTTGTCACACAGCGGTACATGCTTGGCAGATGCCTGGGTCTGAGGAGGAAGTGTACCAGTTGTATCAAGGACACGCAAAACCTCATGTCAGTTTCAGTTCCTCTGCAGGCCAACCGCGTCAAGTGTAATCATGCAGTTTATTTATAATACTCACTGCTTAGAGAAAGGGTGCTAAAATATCCTGGAAAAGATTGATTAATCTCCTGAGTGTCAAACCAGGTCATTTACATATCTGAGCAGGATATGGTTTGTCAGACCACTCATCTCAGACTCCTTCTGAAAGCCAACCAGACTTGATGTTGCATAGCAGGAGTGTCCATTTCCTAAAAGACCTGGCAATGTGAAAAGGAAAACAAGCCCTATTTTTTCCATTATTTGCCTCCAAGCTGAGTAGAACAGCTCTGACCTACTCTCTAGGCCTGGGGTTTGGCTGACATGGAAGCTTTGGCTTGCACACTGCCACTCAGCCATGACATGCGGTGCTATGGATGGCAAGAGTTCACGGCAAAGGCCAGAGCTGCCATGTTCCTCCCAACTCTTTCCTTGCTGTTTTTTCCACATGGGTGCACCTCTGCATGCCAATGTCAAACTAGATGAAGCAGAGGTGGTGTTCTTGTCAATCACAATGTCCTAGAGAGGAAATGACGACAGCAGAGATTTTAGTGGATCTGCTTGTTTTCTCATGCAAAGAAACAGTCAATGATATACCAAGATCTTCACTTCAGTTTATTTTCAGCCAGCTGCAGTACACACACAAACATGTCTAAGGTTCAGACATTGGTCAAGCACACACAGCATTTTTATAGTCACACAACAGTATGCAGTGTTTCAAAAACATGCAACTGTCCATCTGGCTGTGATGTCCTGGGAGCAGAGCTTGGTTTGTTGGGATCATTGAATTATCTGCCAAATCTGAAAGTGTGGTTGGTAAAGCTGTGATGATTAAATGTGCCTTGGTTAAGTAAAGAAGCCAAAAGCAACTCGTCGTTTTGTTGGTCAGGCAATAAAATGGAAGAACCCGCAAATTTCAGAATTTGACTGCAAATGACAGGAATTGAATGTGAACAATTCAGAGAAAAAAGAGAAAATGTCATCGCTACTGAAGCCAACAATCCAGTCCTTTACACCTTTGGTACTCATTTGACTGATGCCCCATGACGCATGGCTGACAATCACCACAAACACAACCAAGTCCTGTGAGGGACAGTGACCTCAAATGATTTCAAAAAGTTCCAAAGCAGTGATAAATACACAAAAGGAAACACCTATTTCTTTGTTATGACAAAGGCAGTGAAAGAGGAATCACAAATGGTTTTGAGTGGCACCGCATATTTTCACGGAAAGCCCTGTTTTATTTAAACTGTGATTCCAAGATGTTGGCAATGCTGTGCCCCTGATCAAGCTGGATGCTGATTGGCAGTTAGCATATCTGAGGTTTTTGTGTGGTTACAGAACACTGCCAAGGGGTAAGAGCAACTGTGTTCTTGGCCAGACGATATGTGTATGTGAATAGCAATGGGGGGAGGGGGAGTTCCTGGAAGTTGCGCTCATGCTGACCCTCTCAACACATTTTTTATTGTTAAAAAAAATGTTGTGATTGTTGACTTTCCATCAGCAATAGAGTATATTTGCGATGGCAAAATATACTTTGGCTTGGGAATATACTGTATGTAAAAGTGAGGTCTTCTGAAATGTGACAAAATTGGGATGTAAATATAGCAGCCCACTGTGTGACTAATACTACAAATCCTTCCTGTGGATTGACAACCAAAGACATTGGTGAGGGGCCACCACTGGGTGGATGATAAGCGCCCCTCTGGATAATACTAGTATCACATATACTGTAAACCTATCTGAGCTGCCAAAACACACTTTTGGAAAACAAGCACCCATAATAAATAGAAATGTAGCTATATATTAGGCATCAAAAGTAATTTAATAGGAGCATGTTTTGGGCCTCTTGGAATCCAAACCAAACTGGTTTGGGTTCAGCTTCTTCAAATATGTGCTTTACATATAATGCTTTTCTTTTAATATCTTACTCAATCATGGAAAGCTCAATACAAATACATAAGTAGAATTTAGGCATCTGGTAGAATGCAATCACTGTTGACATTACTGTTATCTCTGCTCATGGTAACCAGTGCAGCAGACAATTTACAAAAAAGTAATTTAACATCTACTATGTTGGTGATTGAAACTGGGGTCCTAGTAATTCAAGAGAACACAGTAGCAGACAAGACCAGATTCAGCGAGGCAGAATAAGTTTAAAGCGCCAAAACAATGTCAGCATCCGCAATGTAGGCATAAATTACAGTTTTACGACCAGGGGCTTAATTTGAGTTTACTCAGCAATGTGAAAATCCATCATAAATTCAATAATATTCCATGATATTTAACACATTGAGGGGATTGTGGAAAATAATGTACCATATTATAAAGGTCTATATTCTTCTTGTAACTTGCATCATAATGCATTATAAAGCCAGGTACTGTAAGTGTATAAAAATAATATATCTCCACTGTCTTTATGTACATTCCTGTGACTTCCCAAGAATAAAAATGAAAGTAAGGGTATAAGCTGCTTTCTGGTCAAGATCTTGTTTTCCTTTATCCAAGCAATCCACAATGAGATAAGGTCATGCAGGAAAAACTCTGGAGTATTAATAAGCAACTGCCCCTGTAGTGTTTAAAAAGCTCATGTTAACAGAGACATAAATGCAGCGTTTCAGGGCCCTTGGAAACCATGAGCACAGCAGTTTCATGTCATTGGACAACATCTGTTATTTGCACACTGTGCCTTGGAACCCTTGCTTACCTGTAACCCGCCGCCAGTCCATGTGTAATACTCACTGACCCAACCGCGGAAAGGAAATACAATATCCATTTACTGCATGAAGTGCAGAGATGAACTATTTTATGATAAGTGTGGTGAACTCGGGAAACTAGATCAGATAGACATGACTAAAGACATGATCGTAGCAAAATTGGTCTTACTCAATCATTACACTTTCATGACGGTAAATGACCAGTAGAGCTGGGCTTTGTTAAGAATTTGATTCAATTTCAATTCTTCAGGTTGTGATTCGATTCATTATCGATTCTTTAGGGTTGCAATTTGATTCGATTCAGTATTGATTTAAATGTTATCTGCTTAGTTGCAGACACTTTGATTTTAATAACTGCACCAAGTCTGTGACTCACTGGCATCCCCAACCTTTTGCTTTCTTCTTGTGCCATGCTTTTCCAGGCTTTTCACTGCATCTTCATCCTCAGATGTGATTTATTTTCTCTTTTTCGTCTCCTATTTAGCAAGTAAAATGCATGTTCTATAACACAGGTGTCGAACTCAAGGCCAGATCTGGCCCACCACATCATATTATGTGGCCCGCGAAAACAAATCATGTGCATGAACTGCCATGATTCTTGCTAAAATCTGTAGGAAAAAAAAGAATTAAAAACCCACACAGGCACAGGGAGAACATGCAAACTCAGCACGGGTGAGGCCAGATTTGAACCCGGGTCCTCAGAACTGTGTGGTAGATATGCTAACCAGTCACCCACCGTGCTGCCTATACAAGAAACAGTGCGGCCAAATCCTTCAATTGGGTTGGACATCAACAACCAGTTAATTTTTCTGACACACAGCTGAGAAGGGAGCACCTTGTGTTCCTATTACAATGATTGTTCAAAAAATAAATAATGTAATGTGTTTATGCTCAGTTTCTAATTTGAGCTTTGCTTGTGAAGACTGCAAATATATTTGTTAGAGTAGTAACCAACTTGAAAACCAGAGAGGTGTCTTTGATTGAAAATGAAGTGTGAAGATGAGAGAAGACTGCAAATTAATTAGCCATTGCCAGAACTTTGTCCATAGCCAGTACAACCATTTGGAAACAGATGTTGAAAAAGTGGGGTGAAAACATTTAAAAAGTTGTTTTTATGTTTTGGGAGGAAACCAGAGTGCCCAGAGAAAACCCACACAGACACGGGGAGAACATGCAAACTCAACCCAGGCGAGGTTGGATTTGAACCCAGGTCCTCAGAACTGTGAGGCAGATGTGCTTACCAGTCACACCGTGCCACACAGAATAGGCATTCATTATGTGAGCCACTTATCCTCACAAGGGTTGCGGGAATTCAAAATGTGCGCACAGGCATTATGTTGCTTTCTAACGAGAAAAAAATTTAAATGAGTTTGTGTTACCTTAATAGAGTCATAGAGATATTTTCTATTTTAACTGTATTACTCTTAAAGGTTAATGCTTTATCGCACTGCAGTCAAAACACACTTTTGATGGTGTGGAATCTGGAAAATTCAGCTGTAACTGGCTACATGTTCAAAGTTAAAAATTACTTTGACTGCCAATAAATTACAGTCTGGTAAAAGTCTCAAATCCACAAGCTCGCAAAAAAATTGCCAAGAGACATTAGCTTCATGCTTTAATGCTAATATGCCATCATCTTTGTTGCTCAAAGGGTATTCGATGACATGGCTAAATACAACCCCAATTCCAATGAAGTTGGGACATTGTTCATTCATTCATTCATTCATTTTCTGAGCCGCTTCTCCTCACTAGGGTCGTGGGCGTGCTGGAGCCTATCCCAGCTGTCATCGGGCAGGAGGCGGGGTAAACCCTGAACTGGTTGCCAGCCAATCGCAGGGAACATACAAACAAACAAACAACCATTCGCACTCACAGTCACACCTACGGGCAATTTAGAGTCACCATTTAATGCATGTTTTTGGGATGTGGGAGGAAACCGGAGTGCCCGGAGAAAACTCACGCAAGGTACGGGGAGAACATGCAAACTCCACACAGGCGGGGACGGGGATTGAACCCAGGTCCACAGAACTGTGAGGCTGACGCTCTAACCAATCGTCCACCGTGCCGCCTGGGACGTTGTGTTAAACATAAATAAAAACAGAATACAATGATTTGCAAATCATGTTCAACCTATATTTAATTGAATACAGTACAAAGAAAGGATATTTCATGTTCAAACTGATAAACTTTATTGTTATTAGCAAATAATCATTAACTTAGAATTTTATGGCTGCAACACGTTCCAAAAAAGCTGGCACAGGTGGCAAAAAAAACTGAGAAAGTTGAGGAATGCTCATCAAACACCTGTTTGGAACATCCCACATGTGAACAGACTAATTGGAAACTGGTGGGTGCCATGATTGGGTATAAAAGGAACTTCCCTGAATTGCTCAGTCATTCACAAGCAAAGATGGGGAGAGGTTCACCTCTTTGTGAACAAGTGCGTGAGAAAATAGTCGAACAGTTTAAGGACAATGTTCCTCAACGTACAATTGCAAGGAATTTAGGGATTTCATCATCTGCGGTCCATAATATCATCAAAAGTTTCAGAGAATCTGGAGAAATCACTGCATGTAAGCGGCAAGGCCGAAAACCAACATTGAATGCCCGTGACCTTCGATCCCTCGGGCGGCACTGCATCAAAAACCAACATCAATGCATAAAGGATATCACCACATGGGCTCAGGAACACTTCAGAAAACCAATGTCAGTAAACACAGTTCAGCGCTACAGCCGTAAGTGCAACTTAAAACTCTACTATGCAAAGGAAAAGCCATTTATCAACAACAACCAGACATGCCGTCAGCTTCTCTGGGCCTGAGCTCATCTAAGATGGACTGATGCAAAGTGGAAAGTGTTCTGTGGTCCGACGAGTCCACATTTCAAATTATTTTTGGAAATTGTGGACGTCGTGTCCTCCGGGCCAGAGGAAAAGAACCATCCGGACTCTTATGGATGCAAAGGTCAAAAGCCAGCATCTGTGATGGTATGGGGCTGTGTTCGTGCCAATGGCATGGGTAACTTACACATCTGTGAAGGCACCATTAATGCTGAAAGGTACATACAGGTTTTGGAGAAGCATATGTTGCCATCCAAGCAACGTCTTTTTCATGGACGCCCCTGCTTATTTCCGCAAAACAATGCCAAACCACATTCTGCACGTGTTACAACAGCGTGGCTTCGTAGTAAAAGAGTGCGGGTACTAGACTGGCCTGCCTGCAGTCCAGACCTGTCTCCCATTGAAAATGTGTGGCGCATAATGAAGCGTAAAATACGACAACAGAGACCCCGGACTGTTGAACAGCTGAAGCTGTACATCAAGCAAGAATGGGAAAGAATTCCACCTACAAAGCTTCAACAATTAGTGTCCTCAGTTCCCAAACGTTTATTGAATGTTGTTAAAAGAAAAGGTGATCTAACACAGTGGTAAACATGACCCTGTCCCAGCTTTTTTGGAAAGTGTTGCATCCATAAAATTCTAAATTAATGATAATTTTGTAAAAACAATCAATTTTATCCGTTTGAACATTAAATATCTTGTTTTTGTAGTGTATTCAATTAAATATAGGTCAACCATGATTTGCAAATCATTGTATTCTGTTTTTATTTATGTTTAACACAAAATCCCAACTTCATTGGAATTGGGGTTTATGGATCAATATGAGAAAATTATGTGCATTATGAAGGCACTCTGAAAAAAAATATAAAAGCAACACTATTGTTTCTCCTCCCATTTTACATGAGCTGAACTAAAAGATCAGACTTGTTTTATATACACAAAATGCCTATTTTGCTCACGTTGTTTACAAATCTGTCTAAATCAGTGTTAGTAAGGACTTTTTCTTTGCTAATATAATCCCTACACCTCAGAGATGCTGACGAGACAGCATGATTATTGAACAGGTTAGCCCACAATAAAAGGCCACTCTTAAATTTGCAGTTTTATTACATAGCACAATGCCACAAATGTGACAAATTTTGAGGGAATGTGCAATTGACATAATGACTGCAGGAATGTCCAATAGAGCTGTTCCGTAAATTAAATTTCAATTTCTCTGCCATAAACTGTCTCCAAAGATGTTTAAGTGAATTTGGCTGTAAGTCCAAATGGCATCATAACCGCAGACCATGTGTAACCACACCAGCCCAGGACCTCAACATCCAGTATCTTCACCTCCAAGATTATCTGAGACCAGCCATTCAAACAGGCACTGCAAACAATTGATTTACATAGCTAAAGAATTTCTGCACAAGCTGTCAGAAACCGTCTTGGGGAAGCTAATCTGCAATGATCGTCACACACATCAAGGTCTCGATCTGAATGCAGTTCATCGTCAAAACCAACTTGAGTGGACAAATGCTCACATTCGATGGCATCTGCCACTTCAGAAAGGTGTTCTATTCACATATGAATACTGGTTTTCACTATCGATGGCAGATGGCAGAAAGCGAGTCTGGCCTTGTGTGGGTGAGCGGTTTGCTAATGTCAGCATTATGGATCGAGTGGCCTCTGGTGGTGGTGGGGTTATGGTGTATGTAATGGACAACAAACAGGTAAATTTTATTGATGGCATTTTGAATGTGCAAAGATACAGTAACAAAATCCGAAGGTCCATCGTTGTGCCATGCATCCACGACCATCACATCATGTTGCTGCATGGTAATGCAGAGCTCCATGTTGCAAGGCTCTGTACACAATCCGTGAATGCTGAAAACATCCCAGTTCTTGCATGGCCAGCATACTCACCGGACATGTCACCCATTGATCATGTTTGGCATACTCTGGATTGGTGAATACGACCTTCGTAAAGCCATTGAAAGGGGTGTAGGCCAACCTTCCACAGGTCACAATCAACAGATTGTTCAACTGTATGCAAAGGAGATGTGTTGCGCTGTGTGAGGCAAATGTTCATCACAAATACTAAGTGGTTTTCTGGGAGTCTTTGAGCAATTTGAGGTGAAGTGGGGAAAGGAGTTGATGGTGAAATGCAGAGTAGACATGCAGGAGAAAAGAGAATGTACAGCCTAGGATCACTTACTGGAACACATGTTGAGTTCGGGGCTGCGCATGCCATAGTACCCAGCTGGACAATCATGAAGACACTCGCCATACTGTCTCATCCTTTCTCTCCGCAGAAACAGGAAGAGTTTGGGCTGGCAGTTTACACAGCCATTGTCTCTGGAGCACACTGAGCAGCCTTTACAGATGGGATACGCTCCATAGCTAGCTGCAGGACATAAAGGAGAGGCAATCAGCAAAGGAGAGGAACAAAACTAAAGAATTTAAATCCCACAAACGCTGATAATCACTTTGTATTTAGATCCTTCAGTAGCTAATTCACAGTCTCTGGTCCAAATCTTTTGTTAAATTGTGTTTGTTTGCTTGCTTTCATTTGATTTCCTTTTTTTTTATTTAGAAAAGAAAATCCTTCGCAGCAAACTCATGGTGATTGCTTTTCCCACCACCTTTGTTCTTACTGTGTGCTGCTGTGATTCCTTTTTTCACCTGACTAAACAAACCAGTCATCCATTTTTTAAACCACTTGTCCTCCAGTGGTCACTGGTGAGATGGAGCCTATACCAGCTAACTTTGGACGACATCAGGGATACATTCTGAACTGTTTACCAATCAATCACAGGGCGCATGTATGACAACAAACAACCACTCAGACATACATTCACACCTACAGTGTGGGAAATTTAGAGCCTTCAGTTGACCAAACTGAAATTTAGAATGTGGGAGAACATCTACACAAGCACTAGATTCTAACCCAGAACCCCTCGACTTGGAGGCAGATGCACAAAACAGTGCGTTGCCTCACCCAAACAAAAAACATCTAAAAAAAAAAAAAAAAATGAATCTGACCAAAACTAAAGCATGCAGGTGTGAAACTATTTTGTGTGTTTTCACATTAAACGTTGGTGTTTTCAAAGCTTGAACCTACTGTATATTTTACTTAGAGCTGCACGTTTAACAAGTAATTTCAATGCATCAGATACATAAACCTAAAATGACCAGGGAGTGATGAGAAGAATGGGTAATGTTTAATACAGTAACACTAACCTTTAATGTGGATGACTGACCACAGTATAAGAATTTAAAAACAAAAAAACATGTATAAGCTAGATTCAAAGCAAATGTCCAATTCAGGAATTTTGTCACTCATGCAAACAGTGGTTCCCCTTCTAAATGTTGATTAGTGATGAATCTGATAATTCTGGTCAGAGCTGGAATCCACAATGATTCAGTTAAGAAACCCGTCGAAAGCCCAAAAAGCCGCAACGACTTGTCTCGACTGAAGTTGCCTGTAGAAGACAAAGAATCCAATATAAAGACAGCTGTTTTCCACTATATGTGACTTTCTGTGTAATGTTCTTAGCAATGCATTCACCGGAAAAAGTCCTTGGGCAAATCCAATCTCTTCAAATAAGGGAAATGTCAGTTGATCGTCGCCAAGTTTTAAATATCCCAAGCAGTGACCACGCAACAGCGCCGATCCAACGCAGCGCCCTACCACAATGCTTCATAAAACACTACACAAAAATACTGGACAAACCTTAAAAGACAGAGCAGACGATTCCTGCTTTATTAGCCATGGATCATAACATTAGATTTCGCTGGACAGATGAAAGTGCAGAGCTAAGATGGCCCAGTACAAGTTTATAATCAGGTAAACACCAATCGGTTGATGCTGCTATGGTCTCAACTTTTAAAAAATATATATTTTTGTGTGTGCTTTTGGGGGGTTTGCTAAATGCCAATATCCACAAGTTTTGCTTCAGCAAAAGTGCATGGAACTAATATTAGGTGTCACCACAGTGGTCTTCAGCCGAGGAAATCAGCATAATTCACAGTTTAATGTTGCATTTGGCCACCTGGTTTTGATCAATCAGACTCAATTTAGCAGAAAATTACACTTTACTGTTAGTCATCTGTTCTGAACGTTACGTTCATTAGCCAAGGCTGTTGACCCTTAGTTTATTAAAACAAAGTAACGGTGATTGGTTAGTGTTTGCGCGCGCGTGTGTGTGTGCATGTGTGTGTGTGCGCGCGTGTGTGTGTGTGTGTGTGCTCGTATCTAATATAAAGTGAATTAAGGAGGTGTGGTTTAATGTGTCCTATGATTTGACGGAGAGTTCAGGTATCAAAAGGAGATACTTGCACTGGGTTCTACAATATGTCAATTTGTATTGGTTATTTAGCGCCAGAACTTTAAGCATCTGTAATCTAATGATGTCAAAGTCCTGATGTTGAAATTTTCATCAATGACAGTTATGTTCTTGTTACATTAAACCTCTTTAATTGAAAATGTCAAGACCGAGAATCTGGGGGCACGGTGGATGACTGGTTCGCACATCTGCCTCACAGCTCTGAGGACCCGGGTTCAAATCCGGCCTCGCCTGTGTGTTCTCCCCGTGCCTGCGTGGGGTTTTCTCTGGGTACTCCTGTTTCCTCCCACATCCCAAAAACATGCAGGGTAGTTTAATTGAATACTCTATATTGCCCGTAGGTGTGAATGTGAGTGCGAATGGTGTTTTGTTTGTATGTGCCCTGCAATTGGCTGGCAACCAGTTCAGGGTGTACCCCGCCTCTTGCCCGAAGATAGCTGGGATAGTCTCCAGCACGCCCGCGACCCTCGTAAGGATAAGCGGTACGGAAAATGAATGAATGAATGAATGAAAGACCGAGAATCTATTTTATCATCTGCTTTATAGCTGAATTGCATCATATTGTGGAGGTATTGTAATCTTGTTGCCAATGAGTCTTTTCAGCTGTTTCTTTATTGCATTTTCTCCTGCAGTCTTACCATTTAACACATTTCCTTCTCTAACATTCTCGATCATCATGATTAACATTGAATTTACATTACTGCATGCTAAAAAAGACTTCACTGACAGAAAAGGAAAGATCTTGGCAAAAATAATGAACTGTGTGGCTGGAAAGCTAATTCTCCAGCTTCTTTTGAGCTGGCTTAATCGTTTAAGTATCATTTGTGTGCTATCAATAGTATCCTTTAAATAATAGAAAAATAAAATCTGAAGTTGTCATTTAGTAAAATTAGCCATTTTAGATCACCGGCTGGTCAGACAACGGGGAAATTAAACTCAATAGAATGTCAATTTTCTAGATGGATCCATTCCCTTTTTTTACTTTGAGAAAAAAATTGTATTTGCATTACGCTGTGATTTTGAATTGTATAATATGTTTGATGCTGTGGAACAGATCCCATGTCCTGGATTAAGCATGTAACTGGGGCAAAAAAGAATGGCTGGATAGAGTGGAGACAACCTCTAATGCTGATCTTGGGAGATTAGCTTGTATTTGTCTGTGGAAAGGTTTTGAGGCTCAGGCCACAGGTATGTCAGAAAGCAGGCCATATTTCACAGTGTCTGGAGCTGCACTGTCCCTGCATGCAAAACCAGCTAGTGGACACAAATCCACCAGCAGGTTTCAGCAATTGTAAAATACAAACCACTTGTGAATGTGATGTTTTAGATGGAAATAGTAAACTGAAACGGAAGTTAAATGGTAATCTGAAAATTGTAGAAAATCTTTATTTAGAAGAATTTCTAAACACCTTGTGAGTGGCAACGAAGATGAGATGAAAGTTAAGAAACTCAAGCAAGCAGCTGTTGGTCTTGATGCAGCAAGCATGAGTGACCTAACTTGGCATAAATATATCCTTAAATGTGTAAGTGAACCGGCCGTGTTGTGGCTATTATTATTATTTTTTGTTATAACACACACATCGAAGTCCATCTTTTCAAACATATTTTACATTATGACGCATACATCTCTGTGTCTTCTCCATGTCATGTAAAGACACAGATTTATTTATTTTTTAAATTTCGGTTTAATTTTTTTTTTCCTCTGTCAGACATGTTGAAACAGGACTTAGATCTACCGAACATATGAAAATAAAGTGGTTATTGTGAGATTATGTATTTGAGGTTTACCATATTGAACAAGTTCAAAATGGGATTGAGGCACACATGCCATTTGAAGAGTCACTCCCTGCATTTGATAAAGTGGATCATTTTGTGTTTCAGCCACGAATACATATGATGTGACGCAAAAGAAAGTCCACATTTCCCACTTCTATCATTCTAAGTGAAAATTCCACTGACCCTAAAGCGTATTTATGAAAGACAGGGTCCATGCAAACATCATGGCAAACATTAGTGAAGAAACCCTAGTGAGGACTTCTTAACAACAAGGCCTAATATGTGACTCAGTGTGACAGGCCCGCAAGGCAAATAAACGTTTATAAGGCCACTGGTCTTCTTCAGCAACCACATTTAAAAGTTTTTAAATATCCCCTGCCTCACCCATCAACATGTAACAGCTAGATTATGAATTAATGTGGTGTGCTTCTCTAAGATTATAGTTGACTTTAGATTTACAAAGGAAAATGTGTTCAATGTGGACAATATGTTTGAAAAGAACAGTTCAGCATTTTTAGTCTTATTTGCCTTCTTTAAGTTTTGAATTGAACGAAAAAACAAACAAACAGAAAACCAGTAGTCAAACTGGCTGCTAATGAAGCTTTCATCAATGATATACACTTCCCTCCAAAAGAATTGAGATAGTGAGGTCAATTCCTTTATTTGTGCTCGAGACTAAAAACAATTGGGTCTGACATCAAAAGATGAATATGCCACAAGAAATCAACATTTTGGCTTTGTTTCAAGGTGTTTACATCTGGATCTAATAAACAACTTAGCATTATTTGTAACAAATAAACAAACCAAAAAATTATTATTTTTTTTTTAATTGAGTGGCAAATTTGGGTTAGCCCTTCCCACGCCGACTCTGGAGCCAGGCCCAGCAGGAGGGTTTCACTCGACTCTGCCGGGGCCACAAACGTGCTTCAAAGCTGCCCCACATCCATGTTTCATCCATAGAAAGCCCTGGTAGAATGTGAGGAACATGAGGGACCCCATCAGAACGTGACAGGGCTGGTAGGGAATGTACTGGCATCTGTGTTAAACCGCGGGCCGACCCATAGTGTGCCTTTCAAGCGCCGGGACTCAGCAGCTCCTCCCCCTAGATGGTCATTCACAGACTGTGAGAAAACTTAGCAAAGAACCGAATACAGAAGGAAAAAATAGCCAAAATGCCACGTTGCGGGGGACTGCCGTGGTTCCCGGGAACAGGGTGCAAACGTAGCTAGAGGGTCATGTCGCATTGTGGACAAATAAAAATGTCCAACGGTTTGTTGGAGAGATGTTAGTCTGCTTCTTGACTACTGTCGAGGTGTCTTCAACAAGCCCCCACCACTCAAGCTCAAGCTCAAGAGGTGCAGCACTCTGCGCAAAACAAATGCACAGCAGAGTGTGAGTTAAATGTCCCCATGAGGTATTATAATGTATAATATCCATCCATCCATCAGAATCAGAATCAGAATCAGAATCAGAATCAGAATCAGAATCAGAATCATCTTTATTTGCCAAGTATGTCCAAAACACACAAGGAATTTGTCTCCGGTAGTTGGAGCCGCTCTAGTACAACAGACAGTCAATTTACAGAACACTTTGGAGACATAAAGACATTGACAAAAAACAACAACAAACAACAATTGTGCAAAAAGATGCAGAGTCCTCAGTTCGAATGGCTAATATCGCAATAGTCCGGTGCAATGACCATTGTGCAAAGGGCACTGAGACTTCAAGGAGTGTATGCGGTTTAAAGTGACGAGTACTGCGATAATCTGGGACAATGGTTGTGCAAATGTTACAGATACTCCTCAATCAGTGTGCAAATGGAGCAGATGCTACTCTGGCATGAGTGGCCACTATATGCAAATAGTGCAGCACGGCGAGACAACTACAGTGAGTGCACGAGTAATACATAATACAGAAATGTGACAACGAACTCAAGTCAAAAAATTGCCAGCTTGTTGTAATGGAATTGTAAGTTAGCTGTTCAAGAAGTTGATTGCAAGAGGGAAGAAGCTGTTGGAATGTCTACTAGTTCTAGTTTGCATTGATCGGTAGCGCCTACCTGAGGGAAGGAGCTGGAAGAGCTCAAGGGTGGGTAGGGGGGTACCGACAATCCCTTCAGCAGTTTTGATTGTCCGTTGCAGTCGGAGTTTGTCCTTTTTTGTAGCAGCACCAAACCAGACTGTGATGGAAGAACACAGGACTGATTCGATGACCTCTGTGTAGAACTGTCTCAGCAGCTCCGGTGGCAGGCCATGCTTTCTCAGAAGCCGCAGGAAGTACATCCTCTGCTGGGCCTTTTTGAGGACGGAGTTGATGTTGGTCGCCCACTTCAGGTCCTGGGAGATTGTAATTCCCAGGAACTTGAAGGTCTCGACGGTTGACACAAGGCAGCTGGACAGCGTGAGGGGCAGCTGTGGCGAAGGATGCCTCCTGAAGTCCACGATCATCTCTACAGTCTTGAGCGTGTTCAGCTCCAGGTTGTGTCGGCCGCACCACAGCTCCAGCCGCTCCGCTTCCTGTCGATATGCAGACTCGTCACCGTCCTTGATGAGGCCGATGACAGTGGTGTCATCTGCAAACTTCAGGAGTTTGACAGTCGGGTTCGCTGAGGTGCAGTCGTTCGTGTGGAGAGAGAAGAGCAGCGGAGAGAGGACACAACCTTGGGGCGCCCCAGTGCTGATGCTGCGTGTGGATGAGGTGGCCTCCCCCAGCCTGACCTGCTGTGTCCTGCCCGTCAGAAAGCTGTAAATCCACTGGCAGATGGCAGGTGAGACGCTGAGCTGGAGAAGCTTGGATGAAAGGAGTTCAGGGATGATGGTGTTGAACGCTGAGCTGAAGTCCACGAACAGGATCCTCGCGTAGGTCCCTGCACTGTCGAGGTGTTCTAGGATGAAGTGCAGTCCCATGTTGACTGCATCATCCGCAGATCTGTTCGCTTGGTAGGCAAACTGCAGGGGGTCCAGCAGGGGACCTGTGACACTCTTGAGGTGGTCCAGCACAAGACGTTCAAAGGACTTCATGACCACAGATGTCAAAGCGACAGGCCTGTAGTCATTCAGACCCGAGATTGCAGGTTTCTTGGGGACTGGGATGATGGTGGAGCGTTTGAAGCAGGATGGAACTTCGCACATTTCCAGTGATCTGTTGAAGATCTGAGTGAAGACTGGCGCGAGCTGGTCCGCGCAGACTTTGAGGCAGGATGGAGACACGTGGTCCGGGCCTGCCGCTTTGTTAATCTTTTGTTGTTTGAAGATGCGTCTCACATCCTGTTCATGGATGGTTAACGCAGAGGTCAGAGGTGTGATTGTGGTCGCGGGTGCGGCCGGGTTGGTGTGTGGTGTGAAACTGTCCTTTTCAAATCTGCAGTAGAAGGTATTCAAGTCGTTGGCTAGTGTGCTATTGTTCTCAGCTTGGGGGGATCGTCACTTGTAATTAGTCAGCGACTGGAATGCATGCCAGACTGATTTAGAGTCGTTTGCGCTAAACTGTTTTTCCAACTTTGCTGTATAGATCCTCTTTGCAATGTTAATTTCTTTGGTCAGCTGGTTTCTAGCTCGATTATACAGGGCCCTGTCCCCGCTCTGATATGCGTCCTCCTTAGCTTGGCGAAGCTGCTTAAGTTTAGCAGTGAACCACGGCTTATTGTTGTTGAATGTGCGAAATGATTTTGTTGGAACACAGACCTCTTCACAGAAACTGATATAGGATGTGACAGTGTCCGTATATTCATCCAGGCTGCCAGCTGAATTTTCAAAGACACTCCAGTCTGTGCAGTCTAAGCAGCTTTGAAGTTCCATCTTGGCTTCATTTGTCCACTTCTTGACTGTTTTCACTGTAGGCTTCGCACATTTAAGTTCTTGCCTGTACGTCGGTATTAAGTGAATTAAGCAGTGATCAGACGAGCCCAAGGCTGCACGAGGTATAGCACGGTATGCGTTTTTTACCGTGGTGTAGCAGTGGTCTAAAGTATTATTTTCCCTGGTAGGACAGTCGATGTGCTGCTTGTATTTAGGGAGTTCGTGGTTGAGTTTAGCTTTGTTAAAGTCCCCGAGAATAATGAGGGGTGAGTCGGGGTGTTTTTTTTCAATTTCGTTGACTTGATCGGCGAGCGTTAGCAATGCGGCGTTCGTGTTAGCTTGAGGCGGAATATAGACGCCAGCGAGAATGAATGATGCGAACTCACGTGGGGAGTAGAATGGTTTACAGTTTAAGAATAGCAACTCCAAATGCGGGCTGCAGTGTGTGCTGAGCACCGTGACGTCCGTACACCATTTTTCGTTGATATAGAGGCATATCCCGCCGCCCTTTGTTTTCCATGTCCATGTCGCGGTCCGCTCGATGAATGTGGAAACCGGGAAGCATAACGGTGCCATCGGGTACAGCGTCGCCGAGCCAGGTCTCCGTGAAGCACATGGCCGCGGAACGTCCGAAGTCTTTACTGGTCTTTAACAGAAGATGAAGCTCGTCCATTTTGTTGGGTAGGGAGCGTACATTCGCGAGGTGGATCGACGGGAATGCCAATCTGTGTCCTCTCTTGCGGAGTTTCACCTGAATGCCTGCTCGCTTCCCTCTGTGGCGACGCTTCCGTCTCCATGCGCCGAAAACCGCGGACGCCGCTCTGGTGAGTAACTCGGGGAAAAAACTGAGCGGATATTCGAAAGTTGGTGACAGAAAGTCCGGAGTAGACTCCTTGATGGTTAGCAGGTCTCCCCTTGTGTAAGTGAGTCGTGTAAGGTCTCCAAAGACGGACGAAAAACACAAAAAACACAAAAACAAAGACAATACTAGAGAGCGCGTTACCGAGGCGACCACACTGGTAGGCGCCATCTTAACATCCATCCATCCATTTTCTGTACCGCTTATCCTCACTCGGGTTGCGGGCGTGCTGGAGCCTATCCCAGTTATCTTCGGGCGAGTTCTAGTGAGTTGTGGCCAACTGCAGCTCCTTAATTCTCCCGTTCAGTAAACAACTGAAAGTGCAATTGTTAGTTTGTTGGGATGAAATGCTGGTCTTTCATTCATAATTTATTGGGCCCACAAATGAAACATACAGTTATGGTATGTTTGAACCACTGCCCTCTACAAGCAATTGACAGATTCCAGGAATGCTCTGAATGTCACTCAAGAGAATTTAAGACTGTCGTGAAAACCTGTCGAAATCCAAACTCCGTACCAAGTACATTTTTAGGAGTGCAAAGGAAGCTACATTTTTGCCTTCAACTTTCCTACTGTTACCCATGAAAAAATGTATGCCAGTTGGACACCGATGTCCAGTTCCGTCTCGTACAGACACATCGCTCGGTGTGCGGCTGGCTTAATAATGTCACATTCCAACTTGCCTCAACTTGAAACTCTAACAAGGTAAATTGTGCATTATTTCTGCCTTTTTTACAACCCTGGAGTCATCGTTATCAAGATGAAATTATTATAAAGTGTTAATAATATAGGCGGCACGGTGGCCGACTGGTTAGAGCGTCAGCCTCACAGTTCTGAGGACCCGGGTTCAATCCCCGGCCCCGTGGAGTTTGCATGTTCTCCCCGTGCCTGCGTGGGTTTTCTCCGGGCACTCCGGTTTCCTCCCACATCCCAAAAACATGCATGAATTGGAGACTCTAAATTGCCCGTAGGCATGACTGTGAGTGCGAATGGTTGTTTGTTCCTATGTGCCCTGCGATGGGCTGGCAACCAGTTCAGGGTGTACCCCGCCTCCTGCCCGATGACAGCTGGGATAGGCTCCAGCACGCCCGCGACCCTAGTGAGGAGAAGCGGCTCAGAAAATGGATGGGATGGATGGATGTTACTAATATAGGCCAGGGTGGCTTTAAAACAAAAATCAAACAAATGTAAACATCGGCTAACACATCCTGTTGCCGCAAGTCAAACTAAAACATTTATAACATTTATAAAATATCTCATGTTAAAAGATTTTCTGCATGTTTTCTATATATTCCGTATTTTTAGAAGTTGGCAAAATGTGATGTGAGTGAAACCAGTAAGTGGTTACGTTTCTTTTTCACATCTCACCTGCTCACTTCAGTTTTTCAGTAACAAAATATTATATTAATATTAATATTATATTTGCTTGAAAATACCATCCTGTTATATTTTAATAATTCTATTATTACATTTTGTTCTGTCAAAGCTAAAAATTTATCTTGTCACTAATCATTTACAACCCTAATTCCAAGGAAGTTGGGACGTTGTCCATTCATCCATCCATCCATATCCCAAGCCGGGCACATACAAACAAACAACCATTCGCACTCACATTCACACCTACGGGCAATTTAGAGTCTTCAATTCACCTACCATGCATGTTTTGGAGATGTGGGAGGAAACCGGAGTGCCCGGAGAAAACCCACGCAGGCACGGGGAGAACATGCAAACTCCACACAGGCGGGGCCGGGGATTCAACCCAGGTCCTTAGAACTGTGAGGCAGACGCTCTAACCAGTGTTGTTGGAACGTTGTGTTAAACATAAATAAAAACAGAATACAATGATTTGCAAATCAGGTTCAACCTAAATTTAATTGAATACACTACAAAGACAAGATATTTAATGCTCAAACTGATAAAGTTGATTGTCCATCCATCCATCCATTTTCGGAGCTGCTTCTCCTCACGAGGGTCGCGGGCGCTCTGGATCCTATCCCAGCTATCATCGGGCAGAAGGCGGGGTACACCCTGAACTGGTTGCCAGCCAATCGCAGGGCACATACAAACAAACAACCATTCGCACACACATTCACACTTACGGCCAATTTAGAGTTGTCAATTAACCTGCCATGCATGTTTTTGGGATGTGGGAGGAAACCGGCGTGGCCAGACAAAACCCACGCAGGCACGAGGAGAACATGCAAACTCCACACAGGCGGGCCCGGGGATTGAACCCCGGTCCTCAGAACTGTGAGGCAGACGCTCTAACCAGTCGTCCACCGTAATTTTTTTTTAGCAAATAATCATGAACTTAGAATTTTATTCCTGCAACAAGTTCCCAAAAAACTGGGACAGGATCATGTTTACCACGGTGTTACATCACTTTTTCTTTTAACAACATTCGATAAACGTTTGGGAACTGAGGACACTTATTGTTGAAGTTTTGTAGGTGGAATTCTTTCCCATTCTTGCTTGATGTACAGCTTCAGCTGTTCAACAGTCCGGGGTATCCGTTGTCGTATTTTACGCTTCATAATGTGCCACACATTTTCAATGGGAGACAGTTCCGGACTGCAGGCAGGCCAGTCTAGTACCAGCCACTCTGTGCTAACACGTGCAGAATGTTGTTTGGCATTGTCTTGCTAAAATAAGCAAATAAGCAAAAAAGACGTTGCTTGGATGTCAACATATGTTTCTCCAAAACCTGTATGTACCTTTCAGCATTAATGGTGCCTTCACAGATGTGTAAATTCCCTATGCCATTGGCACTAACACAGCCCCAGACCATCACAGATGCTGGCTTTTGAACTTTGCGTCCATAACAGTCCGCATGGTTTTTTTCCTCTTTAGCCCAGAGGACACGACAATGCACAATTTCCAAAAACAATTTGAAATGTGGACTCGTCGGACCACAGAACACTTTTCCACTTTGCATCAGTCCATCTTAGATGAGCCAGAGAAGCCGGCGGCGTTTCTGGATGTTGTTGATAAATGGCTTTCGCTTTGCATAGTCGAGTATCAAGTGTTCACTTACGGTTGAACTGTATTTACTGACATTGGTTTTCTGAAGTGTTCCTGAGCCCATGTGGTGATATCCTTTACACATTGATGTCGGTTTTTGATGCAGTGCCGCCTGAGGGATCGAAGGTCACCGACATTCAATGTTGGTTTTCGGCCTTGCCGCTTCCATGCAGTGATTTCTCCAGATTCTTTTGATGATATTATGGACCGTAGATGATGAAATCCCTAAATTCCTTGCAATTGTACGTTGAGGAACATTGTCCTTAAACTGTTTGACTATTTTCTCACGCACTTGTTCACAAAGAGGTGAACCTCTCCCCATCTTTGTTGGTGAATGACTGAGCAATTCAGGGAAGCTCCTTTTATAGCCAATCATGGCACCCACCTGTTCCCAATTAGCCTGTTCACCTGTGGGATGTTCCAAACAGGTGTTTGATGAGCATTCCTCAACTTTCTCAGTCTTTTTTGCCACCGGTCCCAGCTTTTTTGGAACGTGTTGCAGCCATAAAATTCTAAGTTAGTTTGAACATTAAATATCCTTTCTTTGTAATGTATTCAAATAAATATAGGTTGAACATGATTTGCAAATCATTATATTCTGTTTTTATTTATGTTTAACACAACGTCCCAACTTTATTGGAATTAGGGTTGTAAATAATTTTAATAAAAAGAAATAAAAAGTGTTCTCCTGCCAACTGTTCATGGGAGTACACATGCAGCATTAACAATCCAGCAGAATTCCAGCAAACTGAAATAAAGAATCCAAAACATAAGTGTTTCTGCTCTCACAGTTTTCCTTGGGCACCTGGAATTGAAATATAATCATGCAAACAGAATGCAGCAAACTGGGATCAATAGTTTTTTTGGGAGGAGGGGGGGCGGTGAGAAAGACTGATATTGTTAAGTAACAGAACAGCAAACATTATTAATATTTGCTCATCATCTGACAGTAAGCGTCCAAATGATCGCACTTGAGGTTTTTGGGTAACAGTAGCAGCAGGTCAAAGATTTATGTTCTCTGTGAAAGCATTACATTTACAATAGATATAGGCTGTTGTAAGATTTCTTAGAGTCAATTATTGATTGCCCACTCCATTGTTAGCCCTGAATGATGGTATAAGTTCACTGGTGCTCGAGTTTAAAAGAAAAAGAGAGAGTTTGATAAAGAAAAAGAGGAAACACAGGACCATACAACATTGCCGTTACCAGCTATTGTAGATGGACTGAAGCAAACCAAAACAAGCCAAAATAAACCATTAACATTATGCAAACTTGTGAAAAGATGCCGAAAAAGAAATGGAACTGGCAGCAATAGAAGCCACTAAATGTTACACTTAGCTAAAAAACAGTGGAGAAAAAGCAGTTGTCGGAGTGAGACGTGTGATGAAGGCACATTTTTTTTCCAATTTAGCAGAAAATATGTTGGAGTCCTTTCCAGCTGGAAATAGTCAGGTTCTATGGTCTAAGGCTTTTCCTTCCGTTAACTTTTAACTGATCATATTGTAAGCATGTGTTTTTAATTTCAAACTTCTCTGCTGTTTATAATAATTTAGCAGGATTAAATTGAGAAAACACGTTTGGTGTCAAAAATATTAGCCAGGCCAACAGAGTTCTGTTATCTACTGGGTGAGGCTTGAGAAAAAGCAGCCAGTCAATGCTGAAACAGGCACACAACTGCAAAATGTGGGCTAAATGACAATTTATAGACCGTATTGTAACAGAAACTTAAGGGAAGTTGGTTGGTTCTATTCAGCAGGTTGTTACCAATCACATGCAGGTGTGGATGTACTGTACAAGACACATAGGTTGTGTAGTGGTTCACTCCGCTGATTTTAGTACTCCTGGCGTGGGCGCAATTCCCATGCTAAAATGTAAATTCCACCCAAAATTATGAAATTTGAATAATGTTCACTTGTGAATCTTGTCTAAAATGACAGCTGTCAGACAGACTTTGAGTGCATTTCGTCACTCTGTAAACATGTTCTGCACTTTCTAGACATCTGTCCACCTCCACTCATGTGGCTCTCCCCTGTACCAATTCAAAATAAAGACCTGAGGTTCGTTCATTGTTCGGCGTTGTTTTAGCATCATGATAGATTATAATTTATAATCCCATGTCTGAGGTCAAACCACGTCTGGGTCAGTTGATGTTAAAGGAAAATTACAAAAGAAGGTGACCTTGCCGACCTAATCGTAGATTGTTATGTAGCTAGTCATGACCAACACCATCCATGCATGTAACACGGAAAAGAAAAGAAACTAGAATTTATGAAAGTGAATCACATTTCAATCTTTGAAACAATGCTCTTCTAACAAAAGTATGTTTGTGAGTAATATCCTGCTATTTCCAAAATGTCACAATCAAGGGGCCATTCGCTTTTGGTTGTTTATGTTTTTATCACTGGCAACTAGTGCAATTTGGGACTTAAGTTAAAAGCCAAACTACCTGTAAATTCTGTTAGCCCAAAATGTCTCCTTTTTCATTCATCTTTTGTTTTACGATATCTTCCTGTCAAGAGGCACATGCCATCAGTCGGCATGTGCGTTTCATCCTTGGAATAGTGATATCCACTGCATATATTGTGTTTGGACAGAGCAGGTGTAGGAGCACTTTATGACACTAAAGAATTGAAGCACAGTAGGAGTTACCTGATGACTTACGATGGCAGACTGTCTCTCTCTGGGTAGAAGCTAACATGTGGTTTGCTTCTTGCCAACTCTTCCCTTCTCTTACCCATACATCTTTATTCAATCTTTCTTATAGAAAAGAAAACAGATGTTACAGTGATTTGCCCCAGTTGAAACCCCACAAGAGCTATAAATCGCCAATTGAGTCAATACAAAAAACACATTTTCGTCAATAAAGATGATACATTTCAAACCTAAGTTATTGCTGTTTGAAATTTTATATTATGACTCAATGTGGAAATGTGTCCAAAACACCTTTGGTGAGTCCAGAGCTCGTGAAAGCTACATTTGGGAATTATTAGTGCAGCTGTGCAGTAGGTGTTTGCAAAAAACAATCAATTTGTCAGGAAATTAAATTTGATGTGGAACTTCATTAATCTAGCAAAGCAAATATTAAGGACCTGATTTACTAATATCCCAAATATCAGGTGCTAAATTGTGTGTTCATTCACTCTAACACATTGCTCATGCTTTTGGCAACAGGTGCAAAAGTGGTGGAAACCGCAGGTTTCAAAAAACGGTTTCACTCTTTAGGTAGCTCTGATGGTTTTCACTATCGAAAATTTGGGAGAGCACCACAAATGGCAAAATGAAGTTTCAACTGGAAGTGTTAAAGGAAGGGGCAAACAAACATATTCCTGAGTTACAGAAAATCAATCTATCACTCAGATAATTTTGGGAAAGGCAGAAGCCGAAAAAACTCCATGTTTTGTTTGATTTAACTCGCAGAAAGTGCATAGCAATAGGATGGAGAGCATCTGCCCACAATGTGTAACGTTGCGTTCAAAACAAGGGACAGGGACAGGGACACCAGGAAAACTGCTCTGAGAGAGGCCAGCATCAATTGTCAAAGTGCGCTGAAATGACCCAAATGCAAAGAAATGTTTTGTCATATGTGATATGTCTCCTTCTTATCACTGGCTCCAAGTCAGCTGTTAGATCATTCAGAAGCTCCAAAATTCCATTGCTGAATAGATGATAAATTGTGCTCTTGTCGATCTTTGTTTCTGGCATTTCAAAAATGTTTGCACGAGTGAAAAAGATCTGTTCTCCCTGTCGCCTCTTATTTTTGCATCCACCTCCTTGTCATGGCTACAGACACCAGTGCCATTTGAACCTGCCTTTCAGACTTGCTTTTGAAAGATGAGAGAGAGAGAGATGCAGAGTCAGCCATCGCACGTCATCTCAGCTTTGATAAGTCACATTGCCCAGGCTAAATTATTCTCGCTGCACGTTTCGCAGATGCAAAACTGGGTTAATATCTTAGCGTCCACAACTGTTTTCATTACTAATCAAGTTCGTGTCCATTTTTGCACATTTAAACCTTTATTAAATCAGCCTCTTGGTGTTTTACATGTAGATGATGGCGCTTTAGGATATGGACAAAAAAGGGGCAACCTATACTGTGGACTAAAATTGCGAAATGGGCTGATCTGATTTTGGACCTGAAGACTTTAATCTCATTCACACAGTAGAACATTTGTGAGATCAGATTGCACTGGTGTTGGATGAGACGACCTTGCCAGCAATCTACAAATATGTCAATCTGTCCCAAAGCTCTTTCAAGGCTCTCAACTTCTTCCCCACCAAACTCAACCTCATGATGGAATACTTCAGATTCAAGTGGGACAAGGGAAGACTTGCCAAACAACCAACAGAATAATGACATCCGGAATCTCCCCATTGTATGTCTAATAAAGGCCTATTTTATGCAATATTACTTAAAGGTGAAGACTTGTGTGAATACAGTATAGCATCAATTTGTAATATTCTCTTTTGTGTTCTAAAGTTAATTCTGTTTAGATTTTTAAAAAAGGGACATTTTGTACGTTTTGAGTTTGTGCTGACAAGGCTTCAGAAAGGTTCTTAAGTTACAGTAGAACATGAAGAACTTAGGCATGTTCTGTCTATACTTTTGAGAGTCTTTACAAATGTTTTTGTACATATTTTACAAGCATGTAATCCTTTTAAACTGTGGAGAAATGTGACTCCCTTAGGAGAACACGGCAAAGGAAGCGCAGGGGCGTGATCTGTCTTGGCTTTCACAATCAAAACTCTAGTCCTGTCCAGGAAACAATGTCACTCACCAATGTTGCTGGTAAACAAATGGGATCTAAAAGGAAGTTTGGTGTTTTAGATATTTCATTACATACAGTATGCGCCCTAAAATCCGCTCAAGATGTGAGAGAAATGTGTTTCCCTTCGCAGGAGAGAGAAGAAAAAGGTAGGTGGAGTGGCTCTGATTAGGCCACATGTTGGTAATTCACAACACATAAAACTCACACCTAATTTTCACACCTCTAGCTCAACATGCTGTAAGTCTAGTAATTCGCTCAGTCACTCCTGCACACAGTTCAATGTGTCTTTTCTGTGGCTTTGCTTCAGTGTCTGACAACGAGGACATCAGAGGAGAGGATCAGTAAGATGGTGGGCATGCTTTGAATATTTGCACTCCATGTAGCCTTGCTGTGTCTTTCTCACCCAATGTGCTGACCGCACTCTCTGTACCATTTGTCATCACAGTGCCAAAACCCATCCCCACTTCCAACTCTCACATCTGAGAACCAAAAGGTGTTGGATGTGGATCTTTCCTACATGCCAAGAAGTTTACGCTCCAGATGGGAGATATATGTATTTTGACCAGGTGACTCACAAAATCAGATTGTGAATCATGAAAAACTCGATAGATGATAGAAATATCCTATACATGTTTTATTGTAGTCTTACTGATTGACTGTGCCAGCAGAAGTAGCCAAATGCATTGAAGAACAAATTGTTTCATGGACCATGATATCATTGGATGGGAAGAGAAATAGTCTGAAATATTTCTTTACAAAACTGACTAAATAAGCAACAGGAACAACGACAGTCAACGCTGGGTGATGCAGTAAAGTTTGTTAATAATCCTAATCTAATCATGTTGTGTTATTTCAACCCATTTCCATGGTAACAACCAGACCAAAACAATCAATTTTTTTCATGGCTTCAACTCATTATAAAGTTAAATACTGTAATTAAATGTGGTTTTTTTTCTATCTTATACTAACTGTACAGAATAAAACACTAACATAAGTGCAGAGTCTTATATAAAGTTAAAAGCCCAAGAATAAAAATGGTCTTTAAGAGGCGTTTTAATTTAGATTTTTTCATTGTTTTTAACTTTTTTTTTTTTTTTTTTTTTACTGTTTTAATTGTTTTGTTAAATTGTTTTGTCTCATGTCTCATTATTTTATGTTTGATCTTTGTACAGCACTTTGTTCAAGCTGTAGTTGGTTTACAAGTGCTTTATAAATAAAGTTGAGTGAGAATTAGATTGCCATATCACATATTCGATGCAAAAATCATGGATGTACAAAGTGTTGAAGGCAAAACAAAAAAATAGCAACACAAAAATCACAACACATTCTTGTTGGCAACAAACATCTTCTATCACACAGATGGTAACGACGCCCAACATGATGGCTTCTTCAAACTTCTACCTCATTAACCTTTTAACAAGATACAACCTAACACCCCACGTCGCCCACCAAGGCCAGGACGGAGATCTGAGGTGATCACCAAGGGTCAAAAGTGGAGCACACCACAGGGGACACATGGCAAAGTCTTGGTCTCAGTTTCATACATCGTGCCTGCCACAAAAAGAAACGAAAGATCAAAGCTTTGTTTATCTCCCCAAAAGCAGAGCTGGATCTAATATCCACTATTGTACAAAATAAAAACTTATAGTAATGACATAATTAAATAGAATTAAAATATTTAAACTGTTTTTGTCACACTTTGCATCAATTGAACGGCCATTAGGCTGTTGCCTGCCTTGGCCATCTGGGGGCAGTATAAGACAGACAGATGGCTACACCCTACATGGACGTCTGTCTGTACAGTACAGGAATCTTAACTTCTCTCAGCTCGTCTCCGGTCCTCGCAGAGAATAAAGAATATATGACTGTGAGTACTGTTATGTTGACTATTCAAATGTGTTGCCGGACCATTCGTGTTCATATATCAGTTGCTTAAAGGGTTATATTTGCATTTTCCATTATGTGTTAGCGACGTGCAATTCTTGCAGTTTTCTGTTTAGTTTGACAGTAAACCTGAAGTGGGAGTGGAATTAAACAGCTTGAAGCATCTTTTCAAAGAATTGTTCACTATTTGCGAAAGCGCTGCTAAATGTGAAATGAGTTGAATTGAGTTCACTGCCGCCAAACAGAGGTTGTATCTCAAGTTTGCACTCGCAAGATAAAGCAAAAAAATCTGCCAAATGACGGCTGGCATCTCGAAAAACTTGGAAGTCAGGCACTCGTATCTCAAGGCACCACTATATAGAGTATACATTGGCCATACTAAGTAGCAGCACAAAGAATGACTAAAGCGAGATGTTCATTTGTGGTTTAACACTTATGATAAACAGATAAATTAATTGTATCCAGACATCTAGCAGGTGCCTGGTGCTCTGTCATCTGGCTTCACTGTTATTTCATCACCACAAAACTGCTCCTTAATGGCTGGCACTACCCGGGCATTGCACCAGCAAATGAATTGTGTTGGCACTCAAAGCACAGCCCTTAGGACTGTGTTATTATTATTTCTTTCATCTGTGCCATGTGGGAATAAAATCTTAGGAAGAATGCCATGAGGCAGGAGTGTCCAAAAAAGTCAGAATGGATCACATCAAGAAAATGAAAACAATGATGTCTGTGCAAAGGTAATTTCCTCTCAGGAAAAGTTCTGTGATTCTGGGTGTATAAATGTAAAGAGCTGCCACAATAAAGAATTCCGTTTAGGCTTCAGAAGGTATCTGCGGACAATATGATCTTGTGAGAATGTCATTTGAAATAATGTGAAATTTAAACAATATATATTACATGAAAATTGGCCAACTTTCCAGCAAAAGATGTTGCAACACAATGCACAAACATGGCTAGAAATTTCTGAACTGAAAACTTTATTTAAAAAGTATTTCATTATAGTTCATGTTAGAATGTTTGGGTTAGGGAAGTTTATGAGAGGGTGGGTGTACAATGTTTAAAATCACACACACACACACACATATACACACACACACGCACACACATGCTGCTTAGCTGTTGATTTGAGTTTTTGTGTGTTTAACTGTGTGTTAGTCGGATCAAAGTGGCCAGAATGATAAACCAAAACAGGAAATGCTGCTTAATGTACAGTATGTATATGACAAATGCATGAAAGGTTGTCTTGCATGAGGTGACTCAGTGTAGCTTTACAAAGCTCGAACAGAATCGGATACAAACTGTGCCCCTGTTGTGCCTTCAGACCACAGTTGATTATGCTCACATCATCACCCGTAAGAGTAGACAGTCCTCGCCACTCATGCATATGGATGAGTCCTCGCCACTCATGCATATGGATGCACGCACGCACAAGCTAACCAGCCCCATATTGGCAGCTGCACTTCACTCCTATCCATTACCACAACAAAGCAGTACCCAGTTATAAAGTAATTAGCCAGTAAACATATAAACTACATGTGACCCCTCTCTGAAGAT
The DNA here is from genome assembly GCF_024500385.1 of Phyllopteryx taeniolatus. Taxonomy (NCBI): domain Eukaryota; kingdom Metazoa; phylum Chordata; class Actinopteri; order Syngnathiformes; family Syngnathidae; genus Phyllopteryx; species Phyllopteryx taeniolatus. The sequence continues at coordinate 6,246,327 of NC_084507.1, read as the reverse complement.
AGCCAAACCTTGTGTCTCCTGCTGGTGACAGCTGTTTACTTAACTAGGACTGCTGCTTGTGCAAGCTGGCCCCAATCCAAATAAAATAATATACAGTTAAGAAGTCAGATGTAATACAAATGTATATAGTGGGGGAAAGAGTGGAGGATTTCCAGAAAAGAAAGAAGAAAGAAAAGTCATTAACATTTATCACAATTAGTCTTTATCTAAAGTCCTACATCACTAAATGCCCATGTCCACACCTAGACAGTGTATACATTGGCTTAATTCAAAAAGACAACACCAAAACAAACACGCATTTACTGGGCCAAACATGCAGTATAGTACAGTGAGAATCAAATTAAAGAAGTAACTCTTCAGTGTCATCATTGGGTGTTCAGGCAGTGTGCTGCTACTTCAAAGCTTTTTTTTCTTTCCAAGTGTGGCTCTCATCTGGAGGGATTAGCTAGAATCAGATACTGAGGCTGTTTTGATGGACGTCAATGCCGAGCACAAAACATAGGTGAGCTTATCAAAACACGATAAGCGTGGACATAATGTATTTATCTTTTTCGGGCTCATTAAATCATCCTATCAACTCGGTTGTTTCCTTTAGTTTACCATGCAGCTGATGCTATTTCAAGTGTGGATTTCAACTACTGCACTACGACTTAAATTTGTGAGAGTTTTTTTTTTTTGGGGGGGGGGGATTATCCCAGGCTATGTAAACAGTCTTGACATACAGATGAATCTAATACTGTTAGATACATAATATAATGTGTAATATACAGTAACCTTGCTTTGAGTTGGGTCTCTGGCCATCTAAAAAATATTTTGCACCCAACTCAACTCACCCATTTTATGTTCACCAGATGGTTGTGATCTTTGCTTGCTGTTTGGTTTCCAGCTGACAGTGAGTTCATTGGCAAATTTTTGTATTTATTTATTTATTTTGTACTAACAACAGACAGCCAAAACAATGGACCCACGTTACGCGACAATCCTGCCAGTTTGAGGGACAACTCTCATGACATGAAGGCAGTCATGTGATCTCCTGCTAATATAAAATACTTTTTGATAAGCAGTCAGCTGGTTTGGGCTTACAATGTGAAACTGAAATCATAGCTGTGATTATGAGGAAATCTGGTAAGTGGTGGTGGGGGGGGGGGGGGGGGGGGGGGGGTGGACGACAACATGCACTATATAATCACCACATTGAAAGCCAGAGTTTCAACCAGAGTTGTAAAAACAAAGCATTCTTGTTTCAAATACTCACATATTAAGATCATGAGTGACAACAGGCAAGGTGCTCTAGCAGAACAATACACTTTGCTCACTTTCATTACACGATTGATCCAAACAGCCTTGTTGTTTGACTCTTTAAAATGGGGGTGGCAAACTCATTTTTGCTGCAGGCCACATTGTACTCGCGGTTTCCCCCAAAGGTCCATTATGACTGCAAAACCATATAATGTATAATGTAATGTAATGTGTAATGTATGTATGTATAATATTATTGCATGTACACAGCAAATTGATGGATGACTATATTTAGAATCCCCAGTCAAGGAAAATATTGTGTTCAACTGTTCGTCAATTTATTTTAAACATGGGTTTACTAACAAAAAAAAAATCTTACTGTATGTCACTATTATTAAAAGTGAAAAAGTTGAAATGTTGTTACTGATTTCTAGTAAGAAACATGAAGTAGACACAAATTATTTGCTGTAGCGGGCCACATAAAATGATGTAGCCCGCGGGCCTTGAGTTGGATACCTGTGCATTAAACAGACTGATGCATGTCCCATCAAATGAATCTTCCACTCATACGACCTTTGCATAATAACTTACGTTCCCAATGTGCCTTTTATTCTGACCACTTAAAGCTGCAGCAGATGACCCTCCAAGACCTCTTTACATCTGACACGCACACTACGTTTCCCCTTTCTGTTACCCGCCCACCCCCACTTACTCTCTGAGAGACAATGAGCTCAGCATCAAGGCCCAGTAATGACTCCCAGCCTTACTGATTAGAAACATGCCGGGTGCTTCTGCACTCCGCAGGCAGCCATGAGGCCTCCTCACACCACAAGGCATAAGCTTTGAGAACAGATCTTGAATAGATGTGTAAACCTCTCCTACTATTTCATTCATTGCTCTTGTACCAACTAGTCCAACACAGATTTTACAGACTTGGGTCATTTTCATATAATTTATTCAATACCGCTAAAGACACAAATTCTAATTTAGCATTTTTGCGGGTTTATATGGGTAAATGCGTCCCATGCTGAAACGGCCATGCTTAAAGTGCTATTTTCAAAAGGTTATTGATAATGTAGGCATTCATAGTAAAGGCAATCCAATGTTGGTGGCCCACTGTAATACACTCCTTGCATAATGGTATAGACAAAAGTGCATGACTGAAAAGACATAAACAGCTTCAGAAAAATCTTGTGAGTTGCACAATTTACATGCCTTGCCCTTCAAACTCGGCATATACAAGTGCATAAATAATCCTAACTTCTCATTAAACGCACATCCTGGCACTTCAGATCAGACATCCCGCTGGTGTATTGCAACAACACAATAAGACTGTCTTCAGTGGCATTAACGGTAAAGACAGTTTGAGCGAAAAAGAAGGACAATTTCTAAAAGGCCCAAAAAGGAACTCTGAAAATACTAAAATGCATTTGTGTTAGTTTTCATGGAAAACGCATGGGAGAAAAATTGTATATAGCAAAAAAATGCAATTAGCATCTTCAGAAAACATGTTGCAAATAATGAAACTTTATTTGGGACACATAATGGGAAGGACATTTTGGCATTCAAAGCTTGAAAAATATCACTTTAGAATATTTATTATTATTACAATTATTACCATTTGAATGATAACAATTCCCAATAATTCAAATACTCATATCAGTAAAACTAATTGATTCTCAAAAGGAAATTCAGAGCGGTATGTTTTTACCAATATTGGTCAATTTATATTAAAATGACCCACAAGCGTTCATTCAATCCAAAAGGTGCCTTGTTTCCAACATTAACCTCATTCTCAGTCTTTACAACAACATAGACTCAACAGAGGCTGCTTGCAGTCCTTAACTGAGTCTCTAGTATTTCCTAAGTTAAGGCTCACACCACTAGCAAGCCACAGAGAGGAACTGCTTACTGTATCACTTAATTCTACAGATTTGTCACAGCTCCACAGAAGGATCTACTACATCAGACAGTGAGTGGGCAGCATGGGGGATTACAGCGCCTTTACCTTTCTTAATGGTCATATTTGGGTCACAAAATTACAGGCAAGCTCTGGAGAGAGATGCTTTATTGCATCTGACCAACTTACTTCCTCTCAATAACAAAAGCATTGCATGCTGAGCTGTAGTTTGATGTGGTGTGTCAGCATAATTAGAGGTCCCATGAAGGCAGGGAGATGGGGGAGTGAGGGGGCGTGGGGCGCGAAAGAGAGTCATGTCCATCTGTCAAGTGTTAGGGAGGTGGGCACAGGGTTTAGCAACCAGGGTCCTATTGCTCACTGTTTTTAGGGCGGAAGCCAATCTCCTAATATTATTGTTCTTGCAAATAGTTACAAAGTGTGTGTGGGGGGGGGGGTCGATGAGAAACGGGTAGTTATCTGCACGCACGCAATAGAACACAATACAATGATATGGCAAGTGGTAGTAGACAGCAAGCAGGGCATTTTCTCGAAACATTAGACACTAAAGTTAAAAGTTACAAATGCTGGCCCCCAGAATGGATCAAGGTGACATGGTAAAGACAGTTAATCGACAGTATTTATGTGTTTTTTTTCCTGCGGAACCTATCCTCAGTTTTCACGGAAACATTTTTTGCACTCTTTCAATAATGCTTTAAGATGCCACAAGATGGTGCCAAAGTATTGTGTCAAGGAAGTTAGAGATGTGTGAGTACTAATACCCGGTGTCTGAATCGGGCGGCGGCACGGTGGCCGACTGGTTAGAGCGTCAGCCTCACATTTCTGAGGTGCGGGGTTCAATCCCCGCCTGTGTGGAGTTTGCATGTTCTCCCCGTGCCTGCGTGGGTTTTCTCCGGGCACTCCGGTTTCCTCCCACATCCCAAAAACATGCATTCATTGGAGACTCTAAATTGCCCAGAGGTGCGAATGGTTGTTTGTTTCTATGTGCCCTGCGATTGGCTGGCAACCAGTTCAGGGTGTACCCCGCCTCCTGCCCGATGACAGCTGGGATAGGCTCCAGCACGCCCGCGACCCTAGTGAGGAGAAGCGGCTCAGAAGATGGATGGATGAATCGGGCCAATACCCGCCTTAGTCCAAGGTATGGGGTAGTCGTGAAAGCTGCCGATACCAGCCAGAGATACTTAAGGCAAAAAAATCTGACATTGAATAAGTCCTTCATTGTCTGAAAAAAAAAAGTGGTATCGACCATCCCTAGCTGAAGTGTTACATGTTGACAAAGAAACTAACGTCTTTATATGTCGGAACAAGTTAAGTTTAGCCTGGATTGTTAGAGGCATTTATGGAGAGTCTTCGCCACATGTGCACTTCTGGTAGATTTTTTTCAAAATCAAACCCTCCGTAAGAAATGTATTTTTAAGACTGATGTTGTGAGATGAGTTTGAAATGATAGTAAAGTGTTTTGAGATCATGGTGCATCGCAGTGGTTCTCAAACGTTTTACACCGAGTACCACCTGAAAAAAAAATACTTAGCTCTCCAAATGCTACAGTAACGTAGGAGATGTGGGGGTTCAAAAATGAGGCAGTTTGTCATTTCTATTAATGTGAGTCACTGTAATAGAGGGACTGTACTTAAATAATTACATATAAATGCATTGCACATAAAGTTAAATAAAAATTGTACCTAAATAAAGGTTAATTTTTTTTTCCTAAAGATTAAATGCAATTGTATTTTACTTAAAAGTTAAATCCAACTGAACTGTACTGCCCTGCATTGAAAAAAGTTCAAGCCACGTTAACATTACACACTGTTTGAACATTTCATTTAGTGATTCTTTTGTATACCACTAGAGCGAGCCCGCCTACCTTTAGTGGTATTTGTACCACACTTAAAGAATCACTATATTGTATATTTACGGTTTCAACTGTGAGCATAGACGACTATAAACATTTTTAGGGAGTTGTCAGTTATGTTTTTTGAGTAGTCACGGCAGGACTCGGTCCCTATCACGGGGGTTACAGTACATACATGCAGTATACATTTTATAAAACTCTAGGTAATTTTGGTCAGTCAAGGTGATCATTGATTGACTAGCATGGCAGTCTTTGAAATGAACTAGTAGAAAGGAGCGGGTGCAGTGACACACTCATTCTCTCTGATGACATTCAGTAGATTCCTTCTTGAAGAGCAATATATAATTCAGTGGGACGAAAATGCTAATATGGGCAACTTTACAAATAGACCAAAAGAAACAAAAGAGTTACAGAAGACAATCTTCACAAAGTATCCAAGATACTACATGATGGGTGCTACGTCCATCAATCTTCTACAAACTTGTCCCAGCATATCCCAGCTGACTTCAGGAAAAGGGCGGGGTAAATTCCGGACTGGTCACCAGTCAATCGCAGCGCACATAGACAAACAACAATCCATATTCACATCTAAATTTATGGATCATTTAAAATGTATCATTTAATCTACCATGCATGTTTATGGAATGTGGAAGGAGTATCCTGAGAACACTCCACACAGAGATGTTCCAACTGTGATTGGAACCAAGACCTCCTGACTAAATATAATATATATAATAAAGAAGAAGAAGAAGAATATTCTGACCCCTTCAATACGTGACTGATGACCCTTCAAGACCTCTTCACATCTGACACGTTTCCCCTTTTTGTTAACCGCCCTCCTCACTGTGGGGGAGACAAGCTAACCACTACTCAACCATGCATCCTGAGGACACAGCGTGCTAGTAATGAAGTCAACTGAACGACATGAAACTGAAATCTTTCCCATATATGGTTTTCCTTCCTGGAGTGGTCAGGCAACTATTAGTAAACTCATAATGGGCAATATTTTTTTTCTACTTTGCATAGGAACCAGACTACAGCTGCATCTCATTGTTTCCATTCAAACGAAGTTGTTATCTTGACACCCAGTTGTCTTGGCTGGAAAACAAAGGTATTTGTGTTCTTAGTTTGGTCCAGGTGTGTATTTAGTAAGGAGCAAAAGGGTGAAAATTGGACGGTTTAAACAATTCCCATGATCAGATTAATTGGGGGAAACACAATGGCAGCCTATTGTATCCACACCATTACCTTTACACAGCTCGTCCCTGAATTCTTTTCGAGTTGTGTATTAGTAATGTGAGAGGAAAGTAGTCTGGAAGTGGCTTTCACTCCAAGCCTGAGGGCTTTGGGCAGCTCTCCTACCTGTGGAACCCTCGTATGAGTCATTTTTTCAAAAATACGTCTTTTGTGTTGTTGTTTTATGTGTTAGTAATGATCCACACATTAGAAATTTTACAGCCCAATAAACTTGAGACATTGGGACCAAATTGCCTGGTCATACTTAGTAGCTTTATGAGAAAACATATTGAGGTGTAATTGCCTCAAGGGAGCATGCACTTGAGGGAACAAGTATACAGTAGGTGAGACTTAAACAAATCTTCTTTGCATTCAGCAGGGACACTGAACTTCTCATCTACAGTTCCTGTTTCCAATAGCCACATTAATATGTGGGCCACATAAGCTTTTGCATAATATGTTCGTTTCATTTTTGATTTCCGAAAAATCTGGTTTTACACTGTGGTAAAATGTCACTTAAAACAAAAACATCTGTTTGGCGCTCAACTTTGCCAGCATATGGGATCCTGTCATGATAATAATTGAGAGTGGAAGAGAAGATCCTGTTTTGTACCTCCTCCACCCTCCCGAAAAAAGAAAGAAAGACAATTACCATGTACTGTTTTCCATAAACACTCGCTGGATGAAACATTAAGTAAACCTGAACAATCGAATGAGATTCAAAAATGAGCAGTATAAAAAAAGATACTAAAATGATCATACAAAAGTACAAATAAGATTTTCCCGTTTCAATTGACATGGTCAGAAAAAAAATACAAATTGGAACAATTATTCATTATGGTGGTTGTACTTCACCATAAGTAAAGGTGTTTCCAATATGTTGTTGCTGTTTTTTTTTACTTGTTTACTACATAACAGAGACAAAATATTAGAGAACGCCCTCTGTATGACGTAGTGTGGTTTGTAGTTTGACACAAAAATACAATTACGATGGCACACATAAGTCAAAACCTCTGTGATAGTGTCAGACAGCAGAGAGACATCCATCCATCCATTTTCAATACCGCTTATCCTGTTCAGGGTCACGGGGTGCCAGAGCCTATCCCAGCTGACTTCGGGCAAAAGGTGGACGACACCCTGAACTGGTCGCCAGTCAGTCGCAGGGCACATATAGACGCGAGCAACCATTCACACTCACATTCACATCGTCACTGAGTGGGAACTAAAACCCACACTCCCAGCACCCAAGTCAGGCAGATGTACCACGACACCATCAGTGACTTTCTGGAGCAGAGAAATATTATCTTCATAAAGGTTTGATAGAACTGTCATTTGGGTGTACCTAATGTTACGGCCAGAAAGGCCTTCTTACTTCAATGTGGACAACTGCCAAAGATGCAAATATAAATCCTCCTCCTTCTATAAGTACATCTATTGTCTATTTAATTTGATTAGACATAATTGTATTCATGAGGAAATAGGCACAGTGAATAACTACGAGGAGAAATGTTGAAAAAAATGGCCTTAAAGAGTCTGTGTCACTGTCCCGCATAGATAGTTCAGGCCACTGCATGCTTTCGCCTCTGCTGGGCCTTTGCGCAGTGTAGTATGGCATGTGCACACTGAGGAGCCTTTCACCAGTTTCATCTGATACGCTGTGACTCCGAGCAGGAGCTAACGCTACAGACAAGGTCGACATGTGCGGGTTAGTAGGTCAAACAAGGAGCTACTCTTTTGACAGAGTTCGGAGGCAGGGTCAGACTAATGTGATTTATCAATACGGCACAAAAGTGATTCATTGTCCGTTATATCGACTACGATAATCCATAGAGGGGCCATGGCCATTGCCCGATGAGTGAGGAAGTGTCGGGGGAAGGTGAATAGGGCGCTTGTCAGGAAGAGCGTGCATTATTGTTCTGGGCTAGAGACACTGATTCGAGCACCAAGAACATGCACCTGCAGGATGACCTTACATTTCAGCTCTTCCGTAACTGCTTCCTTTCCTTGCTCACACGCGCACACACAAACACACACACACACACACACACACACACATTTGGATTAACGGAGGGGCCCGAGAAAAAAAGACAAGAGTTGTGTTGCTGGAGCTCGGGCTCAGGTCAAGACTTGGCTCGCTGTAATCCCTCTCAGGTGATGCTGTTCACATTCAACTCGTTCCAGCTGATCTGCTTAAATATGCCTTCCTCATCCCCTAAAAGCCCCCCGCCCTATTCTCACCAAGCAAGGATGTTGAAAGTGAGGGACGGCTGCTGCTTTTCCACGCCCATCAAAACCTTGGATCATTTTCCAGCCTTTCTGCAAAGCCATCAATGTGTCAGTGAGCTGGTGCCACACAAGAATAAAGTCAACAAACCTTGACAGTTTTGTGGAAAGAAGAAGGTCAGGATGCAGGGCTCACATCACCTGGATTAGAGGAGCATCGTATGAGAGAGCAGTGTCAACAGACTTGCCATCTGCAGGGCCGTCTTCCCTTTTTCCAGAAACTACAGCGGCAAGGCGGGTTATACAGTAAAGCAGCCACTTGGAGCGGTCCCTCTCTCATCAACATATTATATTGCACAGAAGTGCCGGGTTCCAACATTAACAGTGCCAACCACAAACTGAGGATTTTGTATAAGCACACATAGGCCTGCTTTTCAGGGCCTAGAAGGGAGAGGGAACTGTCTGACATTTTATATTTGAACGTCCACAACCTCTTCTTATCAGAACTTGAAGTATAATATCGAGATGAAATAGTTTCCGACTCTATTGCTTGTCTAATGTCTGCTCTTGTTATTCTTTGTTTTTGTTTTTTTGTTTTTTAAAAAAGGGCATAATCAGCTTCACGTCATTAGTATTTTCTGTAGATTTTGGCGTCAAAACACATCCCGCAATCCTTGCACTGACTGTCATCAGTGGTACAACATGGCATGCATATCTGACTTTGCTCCCGACACCCTGTAAGGTCACGGCTGTTTCATCTGAACACTTGCATCCTTTAAAACATCTGGCGATGCAGTTCAGTAACACATCACTGTGAATTGACCATAAAATGATTGTAAATTAGCTGCACACGTTTGGGTATTCAAATTCCGGGCTGTAGATTTGAAGGGGTTAACAGTATCACATGGCAACTTTTCGCCACTCTGGCTGCTATTACATATTCATTACCTGTTTAAACATCTGGCTATCTATGTTGCTCTTGGCAGTGCTACTCAAGGGTTATTTTATGTACTCAGCAGGTGGCATCATTAGCCAGAGAATAGATATAACAAGTAAAACTATTGTGTCTTGTCGACAACCCCCTTTTCACTTGACAGAATAATGGTGGCGCAGTGGCACAATGTCATCTAAAAGACAAAACAGCCGTTACAAAATCAAATGAGAACAATCAGTACAAGATGTACTGTATCAAATATTCAGCATTAAAATAAATGCTAATCAAGCTCAGTATCGATTCACGCTGTCAGAGAGAAGTGTTACAGTTGTAGTTATAGTTGACAGTGGTGTAGCACTCCACTGAGTCACGCTGAGAGGCATTTGATTTATTACCTCATGGACAGTACTTATATGAGTGGAACACACAAAACGACAATCAATATGATACAATGCAGTTTGACACCACTGTAAGCTATAACAACAATATTGCATTTTGGGTTAAAAAAAAAAAAAAGGAAGTTGCATGTTATTTTTATTTGAAAGATGTTAAATAATTGTGTGTTAATAACCGTGCTTAAGATCTTGACAGTAGCCATAATAGCACCCCCTTTATCAGTTTTGAAACACGTGTGACATTTTTTGTCAAAGGATTCATTCAAATATAATATACCAACTCCTCCACTAAGAATGGCGACTTTACATTCTTAATGTTCTTTCTTCCAGTTGTGTACTGGAATGCATGACAGAATCCATAACATGTCAGTTGGGATAGATTGTGGTTGTTTAATATCAATAATAATCATAATTTTTAAAAAGTAGCCTTTTTGATACAACTCTTGCATTGGACCTTAATAGTAGATTTTTCTGCTCTACCTTAAGAGATATCTGGTGATTGTATAGCACAGCCAAACGGAATGTTATGTTACGATCAGAAAGATTACGATCACAGTTTTGACTATATTATTTCAAACATTCAGTTGGTCTCCTTGACATCCTCACAAAATGGCTCAGTACCGTACACCGCTTGCACCTCACTCAGCCATGCTGATACATGCATGCATCACATCAGTGACAAAACATTTTCATGCGTGTTCCAAAAGGCATCAGTGTTGTTATTGTTTCACGTAAAAACAGTTGTTCTCGGCAAGAGCACTGTGGCCAAATTGAGTTTCAAGCGTGTCTGGGACTCAACACTGCTGAACGATTTGGATAGCTCCTGGTACATGGCAGGCGGACTGTATATAAACCTGTCAGAAGAACTTGGAAGACTACAAAAATACGCAAGAATTTTTAGACTGGCCAATGATCTCTTACACACCTTGCTGTGTCGCTGTGATAAATAAAAATAGCACGCACATACCAAACTTTTGGGTTGACTTTCTCAAATGGAACTTCTTTCCCAGTGTTCTGCCAAGGGATTACTTTGATAAGTCACATAGTTTTCAAAACTGGAGTCAGTGTATGTACTTTAAAGCCTTTTGAAAGTTCAATTGTCTTGACCTCGTCTCCAGTGGATCTCCTATCTCAGATACACACCTTCTGTTTCTCTCACTCTCTTTCACGCGCACCCACACACGCACACAACACACACACATACATAACGGGACTCAGTAAGGGGGAGGAAATTGATGCTGAGTCTAAGGGCCCATGAGTGACAGAGGACCTAAAAAAAAATTTATTTTTATTTATTTTTTTCCAGTTTCAATGATTGAAGCTGAGGTGTCCCAAAGTTTTTTTTTTGTTTGTTTTTTTGTCTTTCACAGAGTGCCTAAATCTGGCAACACCCCTACACGAACAAGTAACAAGTAAAGCAAGGGGATGTTGCATTATCATCCAACATATTTAGGATGTTTGAACAGGACAAAACTACACGTGTGACTCCTCGACGCTATCTAACAGAGTCATTCAAAACAGAAGAACAGTAGAACACAAACAGAAGAGTGAAAAAACGTGTGTGAGTGCCAGTACCCCGCAGTGCTTCCCTGATTATTTGCAGATGGACAGTGGAGGGCTTTCAGAGTGTGGAGGTTCCCCCTGGCACGCAGTGCATATGATTAAATCTGTGATTGCCATACAATTTACAAGAACCAACCCCCTCCCCTGACTGAATGAGTTCTCTAGTATACCAACACACAGCGGGGAGCGGTCGTCCAAAAGTTGGTGCAAGAAACAGCTCCAGCCAACACCCATTGGGCGCCCATAGGATCCGATGAGTTATGTCACAAGTCTAAAGAGGACTTGGCTGGGGCCAGCTCTCCTAATCCCACTGTCTCCTCGTTCATTGAGAGTATAGAGCAGTGTTTACAAAAAGGCTGATCCCCCTCCTCAACTGCGCCTCCGCTGAGCGATTGTCATGCGGGTTTCCTACCAACTGTTCAAAGTGGTTATGAGATCAATTAAAACCAGCTTAGGGGGCTTGAGTGGAGATGCGCAATTCATGAGTCGGGGTAAAGGGATTCCGTATCCATTCATTAAATGGCTCTCACCAGAAGAGCCCCTTCTCCCCAATGAGATGTAACTCTTTGGAGCGATGCGCATCAGTAGTTTTTTGGACAGTCACTTTGAGTCCACAATAACAGAGCACCTTTAGTTTGGCTTTTATCCGTGTTGTGTACTTAAAGCACAATTGCAAAGAGTTTCACTTAACATGTTTCCATTGTAATTTTTGCAACTCCACGTGCGCGGTGTATTTGCGTACATTTTACGCATTAGTACCGGCAGTGAAAAACTACGCAGTCTCTTTCTTTACTGTATCTCTTCGACGCCTTTTTTGTCATCTTAGATCACGATGTTGGCATACTAACTTCCATCTTGCTTGCCTTTTGGTATAAGATTGTTGATTGATGTTCCTTGTTTATATTCTCTATGCCAAAACGCACCTGCGTTGTCAGAACCAGAAATAAAGTCAGCGGTGACTAACGTTTAATAACGCCATTTTAAAAGGTGCATGTAAAATGACAGTAATGTGCAAATTAAGACTGCATGCACGATCTGGATGCTGCGGTAAGGTTGTGAGGCTGCAACTTTTACCTCTTTTGTTTCTCCTCCAGCGTTGTGACGGCGCCTGACAGTTGCTGTACTCCATACAGTTCAATACTATCAGGGCAAATGAGAAGAGTCGAAACTGCATCTGGACGGCGATTAAGTTCTCCGGACCCCGGTTTGTAAAAAAAAGAAAAGAAAAAAGAAAAAGAAAAAAAAGAAAAACTCTGTAAGTGTTCCCTTGGAGTTCCTTTAAGTCGAGCTGCAAATTTGTCAAACATCAGACGAGATGCGACATAGTATCAGGTCGCCAATTGGGATCATTTTATGGAGCGAGATGTTCCTCCGCTGAGTATGAGTGTCCTCGTCGGTGCGCTGTGGAGATAATCACAAGAGAGATTAGAGCGATGGGAGTGGAACGAAATCAACACCTAGTCCGGACAATGACGCGTAAAGTGATAGACTTTGGGTTAAAAGACACCAAAAAGAATGAGCCGTTTGTGTGCTAATTTGTTGAAACGCTGACAAGTAGACCAAAAGAAAGAGAAGGGGGAAAAAAACGCCCCTTCCAGCACCTTCGTGCAGTCGTGCGTAAAAGTGAACAAAACGCTCGGCGAAATAAACGTGTGGTGTTCAAACTACCTTGCATCGGATGAAGTGTTATTCCGCTCCGGTTCCGCTTTTATTTTAGGTTCCCCTGGAGTGCAAGTGCGGCTTGGGAACACGCAGCATCACTCCTTGTTTGACAAAACTTGGCTTTCCAAGTCCGACAGAGAAGTGCGTGGAAGTGAACGAGAGGCAACTTTCCCCTCCTTTCTGTCAATTCCGTTCACCTGGGTTTCCTCTAAGTTTGTCCCGTCGAGCAGTGGGCACAAAAGCACGCGTGGTTGTATTCGGACGGCGTGAGAGCGGCTGCTGAGGTTGAGCGGTGACTGACTCCAGATTGGTCCTGATGCTTTCTGCCTCCTTCCTCATATAGAGGCGCGCTGATGTCAGACTTGACGTTTTTTTTTTTGGTGTTACTTCTTATTTCTGCTGTTGACGATGACATGTGTATTCACTCCCCTCCGACCCCCCCCCCCCCCCCCCCCCCCCCCCCGTAAACGAGCTTGTTGATGTAAAACAGCTTCAGGGGGAAAAAAACAAACAAAAAAATCGTTTTGGGGGCTGTCTAGATCTGGCATAGTGAATGCGGGAGTAATTTAAATTCTTCCTGTACAATCACCCATATCCCAAAGAAGATCCCACTTCCTCAATGCTAACTTCTAGCCAATGCTTTCCACTGAGTTTAGCCGGATCCAAAAAATGGAATGATGACATAGGTTTCAGACTGAAACTTTGCTCCACTGACGATATTCCAGTTGAATAATAAGAAGTGGGAGGTTAATAAAACAAAACAAAACAAAAAAACAGAGGATGTGCTTTATGTGCGTAATAAGATGAGTCTGCCAGTCTCGCCACGTCGTTTTATTGCGCGCCAAGGACTAAATCCGCCACAAGTCCCCGAAATTAATGTTAATCGTTAGAGAGGCTCAAGTAGTTGTGGCTCGTGTATAAATCATTGAGTAATAAGGGTTTTCTTGGGTTCAAGCATTTAAGGCTGACCGTGTGACCTCATAAATGGATACAATCTCGGCCGGTCAGCTTCTCCTTCAGTCCGTCAGACGTCCCATGCTGAGGGAAAGACAAGATGCTGGCTGCCTGGCACTCATCCGCTTCCCAGTGACATTCAAACTCTGGCACCTTGTCAATTTTCAAACTCTTTCAAGGAATAATTGTGACTCACAGGCAGCGTGTGCAGCACTCCTGTAATTGAGGGCAATAACAGAACCTTTCATTGGACATGGCTAAAATAATAATATATATATTTTTTATTTTTTAATTTTTTTTTAAAGTTACCAACAAACAGGCCATCCTGTTTTAGCAAACCCAGCATTTACGGTAACATTGATGGGGACACAGATTCAATAATGCTTTACACAATTCAGCCACTAGGTGTGGCACTTAATCTTTCATGTAGTTCAAGGAATGAAACGCTTTTTCAGTACCCAATCCCTTTCATGGACTAATAGACACAATTCATCACGGCATGTTGCATGACAGGACTATTTGACCAGCAAATTGAAAAGAAATGAAATTTGACTATGTTAAAAATTGATTTGCACTTCAAACAACAAGAAAAACAGTGAATTGGGATTTCTCTCCACAGGCAATAAAACATGAGCAAGTTTCTTTTTCATCACTGGGACTAATGAAAATAACATCAAACCCTCTGACAATATATTTAAAAATAAGACCCATAGATGTTTCCTTGCCAAAACCTATAGTGACCTTTCGCCTATCTTTGTTTATTTATCAAGAGAGCAGTGACGGTCATTGTGGTCAGGAGGCCTGTTAGCTGTAGGCAGTGTGATTAGTTTGGGTTCCTCACTAAAATAACATCTGAGAGTGCTTTCGTGATAATTTATGCCTTAGGCACTTTTTATTTTCATGATGTGTCACTGAGAAAGGGGACGGCAAACCAATCACTTTATTCTCCTCTTCCCTTCTTTGCTCTGCAACCTCCCTCCCTGTCATTGCAGTGTACAGATAAATGGAGATGACGTCAGCATTAGGAAGATCTGGCTCTAAGCCCTCAGTGCCATAACAGCAATGAGGTGAGCTGCTGTATACGTTCATCAGAAAAAAGAAAAGAAAAAAAAAAGACTGAATGTGTTTTTGGACAAGCTGTCATTAAACAGTTTATAGTTACAAGTGATGGGAAGTTGTGTCTGAAATTGAAAACCCAATTTATTGAAGATAATCCATGTGCAAAACTCCAAGATGCAGAGGTGTTATAAATATACATATCTTATCTTAGATGCTGTATTCAAGATCATAAATGAACCTGTATGCACCTAAATGTCCATCCATCCATCCGTTTTCCCTACCGCTTATCTTCACTCGGGTCACGGGCGTGCTTGGAGGCCATCCCAGCTGACTCTGGGCGAGAAGCGGTCTCCAGCCTGAACCGGTCGGCAGCCAGTCGCAGGGCAGATATAAACAAACAACCATTCATGCTCACATTCACGCCTACGAACAATGTAGAGTATTCCCTTAACCAACCATGCATGTATTTGGAATGTGGGAGGAAACCAGAGTACCCGGAGAAAACCCATTCTGGCACAGGGAGTACATGCAAACTCCACACAGGGGAGGCCAGATTTGAACCCGGCTCCTCAAAATTGTGAGGCAGCTGTGCTAACCAGTTGTCCACCGTGCCACCCACCTAAATGTTATTAATCATAATGTATTAGAACAACACCATACGAAGCAATTTTTACAGAGGATATAAAAAGTCTACAAACCTGTTTAAAATGCCTTTTTCTGTGTGATATAAAAATAATGCAACCAAGATAAATCACATCATACATTTTTTAATCAATTAATGAGACCTATAAACTGTGCAACTTAATTTCGAGAAAGTATGAAATATTTTAGAGAGGGTGAGTAAAAATAAACAACTGAGAAAATGTGGGTGCACAAGTGTGCACACCCTCTTGTATTTGGGGATGTGACTGTGTGCAGAATTAACCAATCACAGTCAAACCCACGAGTTTTCAGAGAAGTTGCTTTCATGACAATAAAAAACAAATCAGTCAGCCAGCAAGAAATTATAGGTGACTGATTGCACAACAAACAGTTAGGAAACCAGGGCAGTGCTGAAGGATTGCAGCCTCATTCTCTGTGGATCCTGACAGCATATACGGTATACAAACAGCAGTATTCATGTCTTGAATACATGAAGGAGTGCATTAGAACTCTCTTTTGATAAGTTGTGTTCATTTGAAACACTAAGAATGTCACAATTTCTCTTGTAGCTGCCAAGTGCAGTTAATTGCAAAAGTTTTAAGAAAATTAAACAATTTAATTCCACTAAGATGATCAGTGAAAATTTACCTGTGCTATACTCAGTCAGGCATGGTAGTTGACTGGTTAGCACATCTGCCTCACAGTTCTGAGGAGCTGGGTTCAAATCTGGCCTTGCCTGTGTGGAGTTTGCATGTTCTCCCCGTGCCTGCGTGGGTTTTCTTGAGGTACTCCGGTTTCCACACACATCCCCAAAACAATTGACTGGCTGGTTTGGTATTGCTTTTTGATAGAGGAAACACCGGTTAGCCTTCTTTGTCTTTTAAAAGCAAATCCTATCAGGCAAATCCTATCAGGCAAAATAAATATTTGTGCTCTTTTTTGGCTCAACAAACCAGACCATTTACAATTTTCAGACTTTTGGAATTAGAGCTGTAAAGCAGATGTAATTTACATATAATTCTTGTTTAGTTCTTATATACTATGTAAGGGAAGGCTCATTAAAGGCAAGAATGTGAAAGGATTGCCTGTTTTAGGGAAATTGTGATAAAGCTAGAGGGATTCGGAGAAGACTGAGTTATGAGAAGGTTTGATGTAGGGAAAAGTGGGGTTGGTGGGGGCGACATTAAAAAGATTGTGTCCGTCTGGCTAATGGTTCTTTATGGCTCCCTCATGTCCTCAGATGGGCAGAATGACTGGCAGAGATTGTGACCCCTGGTAACTGTACATCACCTCTGTGTGCCCCTTCAGTCGACATCCAACTCAAGTGGACTGCCACCGATGGTAAGTGTACCACTTACACACCATAAAACCAATAGACTAAACAGCCATTCATCATCGCAGCTCACACACACAAAGTGTATTAGACAAAGGACTTTTAACCGGCCCACTCAATGACTCAATATGCACATTAAAACCTCATCAGGTATTACTGTTGCAAGAAAGTCTGACCACTCAAACGTCAACTGCAGAATGAAATGTCCAAAAGTAAGACAATCATTGGTGAACTGGCTTTGTTGGTTTAATCGAATCAGTGATTTGAGACAAGTGTAGAAGTGAAACACACGGGGTGGGGGGAGGTGAATGAAGCTCAAATTAGGAAACATTTATCTTTGTGCAACTGAAGGTTTCCTGACCTGCCCAACTTGGTGTCTGGAAGAAAACAAATTATCAAATTAGACCATTTGGAGATCAAACCCATGTTTTTGTTGTTGATCGTGGGAAATGTGAATAAGTAACAAATGTGCAAGCAGTTAAGTGCTGACATTTTCCTTGTGTGTGTAATGTGTGTGTTCTGTTGGTAAGCTCTGTGTGGCAGTGAGCTGACAGGGACCTTGAGCAGCTGGCCCAGATGGCAGGCAGTAAATGTTTTCTATACAGTGTGTCAATAATTTGTTGCCTTAAGGACATGGGGATATAATGGATATAATAGTGTGCTGTGTGTTGTTTGGCGCTTCTATTATCTAATTACACAAAATATCTCTAATGAGGGTACACTTATTTGTTCGGTTTTTATATATGCAGAACAGGGTAATGGGTGCTGTGATTGTGATGCAAACAATTTGGAGGAGTTAATTGAGCACAACAAAAGTTAGACACTTAAGAGCTGACGAGTTAGAAGTTGAACATTTAAGATGTCTTGTTGAGACGACATGAGCCTGATGGTGTCTGGTAAAGCAAAAACCCGTCAATCAACTGAGACAGACATGCTTGTTTTCAAAGTGTTGGCACTGTGTCAAGTAACAAGTGACATCTCCAGTTCAGAGTACATGCATAATTATAATATTCTGGATAGTTGTAGTACTTGGAACAGTCTACATACCACTAGAAATCACAAGGTTAACATCAAAAACACACTTAAACAGGATGACTGGACCCTGAGCCATATATTGGCAACAAGTTCAACAGGGGACTCTGGGCACTGAGTAATGTTCATTGAAAGCCAACATGAAGATCCACCTTATTTACATTTCTGAGCTGAGTCACTGTGCTCCGGTCTCATTTTATGGTTGCTTGGATTCTACTTTGTCATTAGGCCTTTGAAGAGCAACAGAGGGATTAAAGCGTTAGTTCTTGCTCTTACTAGCTTATTTCTGTAAAAAGAGCTTTTGTTGATGGTTCATCAGCATTCGTCAGCCTTGTTCTTCTGAGCTGAGATTCATCAGCATTCTTCAGCCTGGTTCTTCTGAGCTGATCATTTAAGAGTCTTTGAACAGAGTTTATGTTGACCTAGCCCTTTGAATGGTTAGGGTATGGGTAGTGGCCTGCAGTGAATAATTTAGTGCCTATTCAGAGGCCTTCAGACCCTTCTCTGCTGGCCTAACCCTTATCAAAAGGACTGAACTGCATTTACAATTTACATAAAATTGTAATATTTCCAACAATCTCTTGTATTCATTTCATAGGGTGTGTCTTGGCTGAGCAGCCTCCTGTCTTTTAAGGGTTAATATTTTTGGCTGTGAAGGCCCACGTCCAAAATGCACCGCCCGCCACTGCGTGTACTGTATGTTGCAGGTTACCTCATTGTTTTTGCAATAGATGCACTTTCCCGACTTTCTTGATGGCCAATATTTAGCTGTGAAATGAGTACTGTAATTTCTCATGGATAATGTGCACCCATGTATAATACGCACCCCCAAAGTTGACTTCAAAATTCTGGAAAACCCTTCTACCTATGTACAATAAATTTTTTACAATGCATGATTTTGCTTCAACCCATATGATCAAAACATGAAGTATTATCTGTATTTTTTTTTTGTTTCAAATCATTATTCTTAAGTTAAGCACTTTATTTGAACACATAATTATTTTTATTTACTTGCACTTATTTTGAAATTCACAGCCCTACTTTCATTTAGTAAATGAGAAAACACACAGTTGTGCTCATATTTTTGATTACCCAGACAGAATTTATAAGATGGGTACAATTCTTTAAAGAAAACATGAAGGGCCAGGCGAAACACATTTAATTTTATTTTAATGGGATTCAAATTAAACTGTCAAGGATTTCAGAAAAGCATTACCATTAAACAAAACATAACCATAAAGCAATGAATGATGGTTGTTGTTCAGTCATCAGCTGTATTTAAAGAAAACAATATTTCAGAAATTCTGCCAGGGTATGTAAACTTATGAGCACAACTGTACATATTATGCAGTCATACATACCCCTGTCATATTGGAATGAAAGTGGAGGGTACACTTTTTTCGTAACCGCTAGGTGGCGGTGGCATAGTAGAATGAAAGTATACACCTTTCTCATGACCTCTAGGTGGCGGTGGCATATTGGAATGAAAGTGTACACCTTTCTCATAACCTCTAGGTGGCGGTGGCATATTGAGATAAAAGTATACACCTTTCTCATAACCTCTAGGTGGCGGTGGCATATTGGAATGAAAGTGTACAGCTTTTTCATAATCCCTAGATGACAGCATACATTTATAAATGTGAAAGTTCTTTCCATTTTCCCCTATACCTATGTATAATGCGCAGTATTGACTTTTCTACAATTTTTTGGGCGGGAAAAAATGCAAATTACGCCATTGGCTGGTGACCAGCTCAGTGTGTACCCCGCCTCTCGCCCCAAGATAGCTGTGATAGGCTCCAGCAGGGTTGGAACCCTAATGAGGATAAGCACAACGGAAGATGAATGAATTAATGAAAAAATGCAAATTATACATGAGAAATTACGGTATGTATTGGTTTTCTTTATCAAATAAATCATTCTGTAAATGTAAAGCAATGACTTCACAGGTCAAATTCACACCAAGTGCACACGTATCTCGATAATTCCATTTCATTGTGAAGACTGAGCTACGATTTACTGATTATGGAGAACGTGGAATAACAGCAACATGTGGACAAGGACCAAACATGGCAAGTTACAATTTTCAAATTGTCCTAATATTATGAATCTGTGTGAAAAATACACACCTCCATTTTCAAATTTACAACGGCACCTGTAAAGGATTGTTTGAAGAGTGTTGATTAATTTAAACGAGTAAATACCAAATTACTAGATGGGAGGTGGCGGCACAGTGGTCGACTGGTTAGAGCGTCTGCCTCACAGTTCTGAGGACCTGGGTTCAATCCCCGGCCCCGCCTGTGTGGAGTTTGCATGTTCTCCCCGTGCCTGCGTGGGTTTTCTCCGGGCACTCCGGTTTCCTCCCACATCCCAAAAACATGCAAGGTAGGTTAATTGAAAACTCTAAATTGCCCGTAGGTGTGAATGTGTGTGCGAATGGTTGTTTGTTTATGTGTGTCCTGCGATTGGCTGGCAACCAGTTCAGGGTGTACCCCGCCTCCTGCCCGATGATAGTTTGGATAGGCTCCAGCATGCCCGCGACCCTAGTGAGGAGAAGCGGTTCAGAAAATGGATGGATGGATGGATAGATGGGAGGTGGCGGCACAGTGGTTGACTGGTTAGAGCGTCTGCCTCACAGTTCTGAGGGCCAGAGTGCAATCCCTGCCTGTGTGGAGTTTGCATGTTCTCCCTGTGCCTGTGTGGGTTTTCTCCGGGCACTCCAGTTTCCTCCCACATCCCAAAAACACGCATGGTAGGTTCATTGAAGACTCTAAATTGGCCATAGGTGTGAATGCGAGTGTGAATGGTTGTTTGTTTGTTTGTATGTATGTGCCCTGCGATTGGCTGGCAACCAATTCACGGTGTACCCCACCTCCTGCCGATGATAGCTGAGATAGGCTCTAACTGTCATGAACGGAACAGAGGATAGGACCCAAAATTGCCCGACTCCAAAACAAATGGACAGTTTCAAAAAAGAGAGGTTTAATATACGGGCAGAGGTCAGCACACAGGCAAGCAATCAAAAAAAGTTGACAATATCCAAAAACATGAGGCAAAAAGGCGAGGCCGATAATCGGAACAGGGTCTAGTCTTACTGTGTCTTTGACGTGGAAACAAGGAATGCTGGAACATGACGACAAGGTACAACGAACTGGCGCCGAGAAAGAATGAGACACGAGGTTAAATACAAGGGGTAATTAGGGTGAACAAGGCACAGGTGGTGAAGATGCGCTCAGGAGCAGGTGTGTGTGAAACAGGGGGAAGACAAAAACCATGTAACCAGCGCGCCCGCGTCCCTAGTGAGGAGAAGCGGCTCAGAAAATGGATGGATAGAGCAAGTCCCAAGTCATGATTGTCTTGGACAAGTCAAGTCGCATGTTATAGTAAGTCAAGTCCTGTGATAAGTCAAGTACAGTTTAAATAGTTTTTTTCAACCTTTGCTTAACACATTCACTGCCATTGACGGCTTTAAAAGTCAAATATCCATGTTAACTGGGAAGGCTGGCAGTGAATTTAACCAGGTATGACAATTGAGAACAGATTCTCATTTGAAATGCCAGCCTGGCTGTAGACAGCATAGCAAAACAAAGCAAAATAAAATAAAATTAAAATAAATACAATAAATAAATAAATACAACATACAAAAAACTGTGCAATGTGATTTAGTTACATATTTACATAACACATTACATTACATCATAGCATATGATGAATAAAAGGTTCTTAACAGTCTAAAAACAGGTGCAGCTATCATGTAAAGTATCCCTTGCTAACTTTTAAAATGATGATATTGGGATGAATGAGGTGAGTTTTACTAATATTTGTTGTAGAGTGTTTCAGTCATTTGGGGCAGAAGATTGAAAAGAAGATCCACCAAAAGTAGTGCAAACCTTGAGAACAAAGAGGTTAAAAAAGTGCTGGAACAGAGAGTGCAGGTGTTATGCATGTTGAGCAGAGAGCGAAGATAGGGTGGGGCCTTGCCAATGGATGTTTCATTGATAAACATGGGCAAGTGAATTTGTGTGCATGAGTGAAGAGAGGGCCAATTAATCAAGGAGTACAATTCATATTGGTGAGTGTTAAAGGGAGCTTCTTCTTCTTTTCCTTTCGGCTTGTCCCTTTAGGGGTCGCCTCAGCGGGTCATCCTTTTCCATGTAAGCCTATCTCCTGCATCCTCCTCTCGAACACCAACTGCACTCATGTCTTCCCTCACAACATCCATCAATCTTCTCTTTGGTCTTCCTCTAGCTCTCTTGCCTGGCAGCTCCATCCTCATCATCCTTCTACCAATATACTCACTATTTCTCCTCTGGACATGTCCAAACCATCGAAGTCTGCTCTCTCTAACTTTGTCTCCAACACATCGAACCTTGGATGTCCCTCTGATGAGCTCATTTATAATTTTATCCAACCTGGTCACTCCGAGAGCGAACCTCAACATCTTCATTTCCGCCACCTCCAGCTCTGCTTCCTGTTGTCTCTTCAGTGCCACTGTCTCTAATCCGTACATCATGGCTGGCCTCACCACTGTTTTATAAACTTTGCCCTTCATCCGAGCAGAGACTCTTCTGTCATAACACACCTGGCACCTTCCTCCACCCGTTCTAACCTGCTTGGACCCATTTCTTCACTTCCTGACCACCCTCACCATTCCACTGGACGGTTGACCCCAAGTATTTAAAGTCCTCCACGTTTACTATCTTTTCTCCCTGGAGCCTCACTCTTCCCCCACCACCCCTCTCATTCATGCGCATATATTCTGTCTTCGGCCAATCTTCATTCCGCTGCTTTCCAATGCATGCCTCCATCTTTCTAACTGTTCCTCCACCTGCTCCCTGCTTTCACTGCAGATCACAATGTCATCTGCAAACATCATGGTCCACAGGGATTCCAGTCTAACCTCATCTGTCAGCCTATCCATCACCACTGCAAACAGGAAGGTACTCTTTCTAGGCATGAAACCATACTGTTGCTCGCAAATACTCACTTCTGTCCTGAGTCTAGCTTCCACTACTCTTTCCCATAACTTAATTGTGTGGCTCATCAACTTTATTCCTCTTTAGTTCCCACCGCTCTGGACGTCACCCTTGTTCTTAAAAACATAACACCCTCAATTACAAGTTTCAGCCTCATCACTCAATCTGACACTCTTTTCACCTCTGAGACATTCTTAGCCAACTCTTCTTTGAAAACAACCCCAACTCCATTTCTCTTCACAACTGCACCATGGTAAAATAATTTAAACCCTGCCCCTAAACTTCTAGCCTTACTGCCTTTCCACCTGGTCTCCTGGACACACAATATATCAACCTTTCTCCTAATTATCATGTCCACTAACTCCCGAGATTTTCCTATCATAGTCCCAACATTCAAAGTCCCCACATTCAGTTCTAGGCTCTCTCTCTTCTCTTTATGCCAAAGAACGCACTTTCCACCTCTTCTTCTTCTTCGACTTCGACCCACAGTAGCTGAATTTCCTAGCCATGCACGTTGACGACGCTGGTGGCGGATGTTGTTAACCGGAGCCATGACCAATCCGGTATGGAATTCTTTGGATGAACGCTCATATTTGTTTGGCAAAGTTTAAGCCGGATGCCCTTCCTGACGCAACCCATCCATCCATCCATTTTCTACCGCGTATCCGAGGTCTGGTCGCGGGGGAAGTAGCTTTAGCAAGACTTCCCTCTCCCCAGCCGAGCGTTCCCAGGCTAGCAGAAAGACGTAGTCTTTCCAGCGTGTCCTGGGTCGTCCCCGGGGTCTCTTCCCGGTGGGACGTGCCCGGAACACCTCACCGGGGAGGCGTCCGGGAGGCATCCGAATCAGATGCCCCAGCCACCTCATTTGGCTCCTCTCAATGTGGAGGAGCAGGGGCTCTACTCTGAGATTCTACCGGATGACCGAGCTTCTCACCCTATCTCTAAGGGAGAGCCCGGACACTCATTTCCGCCGCTTGTATCCGGGATCATGTTCTTTCGGTCACGACCCACAGCTTGTGACCATAGGTGAGGGTAGGAACGTAGATCGACCGGTAAATCGAGAGCTTCGCCTTCCGGCTTAGCTCCTTCTTTACCACAGCAGACCGATACAAAGTCCGTATCACTGCAGAGGCTGCACCGATCCACCTGTCGATCTCCCGTTCCATTCTTCCCTCACTCGTGAACAAGACCCCAAGATACTTGAACTCATCCACTTGGGGCAGGATCTCATCCTTGACCCAGAGAGGGCACACCACCCTTTTCCGACTGAGGACCATAGTCTCAGATTTGGAGGTGCTGATTCTCATCCCAGTCGCTTAACACTCAGCTGTGAACCGCTCCAGTGAGAGTTGGAGATCACGGCTTGAGGAAGCGGACACAACCACATCATCTGCAAAAAGCAGAGATGCAATTCTGAGGCCACCAAACCGAAGCACCCCCCAGAGGCACTGTCCCCGATGTCCACGCAATGTTACAGAGGCGTGTCAACCAGGACAGCCCCACAACATCCAGAGCCTTTAGGAACTCCGGGCGAATCTCATCCACCCCCGGGGCCTTGCCACCGAGGAGTTTTTTAACCACCTCGGTGACCTCAACCCCAGAGATAGGAGAGCCTGCCTCAGAGAACCCAGACTCTGCTTCCTCATTGGAAGGCTTGTCTGTGGAGTTGAGGAGGTCTTTGAAGTATTCTCCCCACCAACTCACAACTTCCCGAGTCGAGGTCAGCAGCGCCCCATCCCCAAAATAGACAGTGTTGGTGGTGCACTACTTTCCCCTCCTGAGACGCCGGATGGTGGACCAGAATTTCCTCTAAGCCATCCGAAAGTCTTTCTCCATGCCCTCACCAAACTCCTCTCCGATGCCTGAGTTTTTGCTTCAGTGACCACCAAAGCTGCATTCCGCTTGGCCAGCCGGTACCCATCAGCTGCCTCAGGAGTCCCACAGGCCAAAAAGGCCCGATAGGATTCCTTCTTCAGCTAGACGGCATCCCTCACTGTTGGTGTCCACCAACGGGTTCGGGGATTTCCGCCATGACAGGCACCAACTACCTTACGGCCACAGCTCCGGTCGGCCGCCTCGGCAATAAGAGACTCAAGTCCGAGGACGCGACCACAAACTAGATCATCAAACTGCTAACTAGGGTGTCCTCGTGCCAAGTGCACATGTGGACACCCTTATGCTTGAACATGGTGTTAGTTATGGACACTTCGTGGTGAGCACAGAAGCCCAACAACATAACACCACTCGGGTTCTGATCGGGGTGGCCGTTCCTCCAAATCACGCCCTTCCAGGTCTCACTGTCATTGCCCACGTGAGCATTAAAGTCGCCCAGCAGCATGATGGCGTCCCCAGCGGGAGCACTCTCCAGCACCCCCTCCAAGGACTCCAAAAAGGGTGAGTACTCTGAACTGCTGTTTGGTGCATAGCACAAATAACAGTCAGGACCCGTCCCCCCACCCTCTCATCCACCGGGGTGAACCCCAACGCACAGGCGCCGAGCAGGGGGGCAATAAGTATACCCACACCTGCTTGGCACCTCTCACCGTGAGGAGCTCCAGAGTGGAAGAGAGTCAGCTTCTGTAGCCGGGAATCGGATCGCCAAGGTCCCTGACTTCGGCCACCGGCCAGCTCACACTGTACCCAACCCCTATGGCCCCTCCCACAGGTGGTGAGCCCATGGGAAGGAGGGCCCACATTACCCTTTTGGGCTCTGCCCGGCCAGGCGCCATGGGTGCAGGCCCGGCCACCAGGAGCTCTCCTTCAAGCCCCACCTCCAGGCCCCTATCTCCAGGCCCCTATCTCCAGAGGGCGGCCCCGGTGACCACCGCTCGGGCAAGGGAAAACGTCTTCCTGAGTTCTTTGTCATCATAGGGGTTTTTGGCGCAACCCTCAGCATTTGGCGCAACCCTCAGCATTTATCCGGCAATTTAGAAGAATGTGTTAGTGAGGATTTATTTTGGTAGAGAGAGCCTATTCTGCTTTTAACTTCCAAGAGAAGCGTATTGATATGAGTTTCAAATGTACTGAAAGTGAACTGTCAAGCCAGAGTCCTTGGTATTTGTAGCAAGTGACGAATTGATCAGCAGAACAATTAATAGACATAATATTGCTGGGGTGCTCAGTTTGTAGAAGGTTTCTGTTCATACATGATCATACATTTAGTTTTGCTTAGGTTCAGTGATAACTGCAGGTTGTAAAGAGCACTTTGAATGTTTGTAAAACTCATTTGAAGCGTAGATAGGGAAGTCCGGAGGGAGGAGCTACAAGCATAAGTAATTGTGTGATCGGCATTCAAATGGGAAGAAGGCTACCAATAGCATGGATTATAGTTGATTTAAATACTGAAAAGTGTTGGACCAAGTATAGAACCCTGCAGGACACCTTTGAAAAGATGTAATGTTTCTGAGAGGAGACCCTCCACCCTCACTGACTGCGTGCACCAAGAGCAGTAGCTGTTAACAGAATCAAATTACTTTGCCAGATCGGCAAAAACAGCAGCACAATATTCTTTGGTGTCTCTGGCACCGACAATGCAATTTACCACTTTTAGCGTGGGAGATGTACACTGTCCTGATTTAAAACCCAATGGCAGAGGGTTAAAGGCATTAAGGGTCTGTAGATGTTCTATCGACTCGCGGGGGATTATTTGTTAAAAATTGTTGGAAAGGCAGCGCAGAATAGAGAGCGGTCTGAAACACTTAAAATCTGTGTAATCACCTCTTTTAAAAAGTGGTAAGACTCCAGCAGATTTCCGATCCTTAGGAAACACTCCAGTTTGCAGCAAAAGCTTGAGCAGATCGCAGATGGGGGCTGCAATGATGTGATCTCCAGTTTTCAAAAAGAATGGGTCAAGGCCGTCCAGGCTCGGAGATGTATGAATGTCCAAGTTGAGCAGCTCAGACAGTACATCAGAGACTTGTACAGAGTGAAAGGAAAAGGGGGTGTCTCGAAGCAGTTGAATGTGTTGCAGATCGTGGTATGACTGGAGAATTGGGAGGAGGAGATTTAGAATCAGGGTCGCGGGCTGCTGGAGCCTATCCCAGCTATCTCCGGGCAGGAGGCGGGGTACACCCTGAACCAGTCGCCAACCAATCGCAGGGCACTTAGAAAAAAACAACCATTCACACTCACATTCACACCTACGGGCAATTTATTGTCTTCAATCAACCTACCACACATGTTTTGGGGATATGGGAGGAAACCGGAGTGCCCGGAGAAAACCCACGCAGGCACGGGGAGAACATGCAAACTCCACAGAACTGTGAGGCAGATTGCAAACTCCCTAGAACTGTGAGGCAGATTTGCTAACCAGTCGTACACCGTGCCGGCTCCTATGTACTTTTTAAATTTAAGTTTATTTCATTTTGTACTTTTTTAACATGTACCCCCAAGTTAAAACCATTTTGCCTTCATGAACAAAAATTTTAACTGGCCATTTAATTCCCCCAAGGGAGGAGTTTGACTGACTGACAAGTGAATCATCCGAGCGTGCACTCACTGTAACTAATTCATTTATATTTCATATTTAAACTGAACATATGAAA
Source organism: Phyllopteryx taeniolatus (assembly GCF_024500385.1). NCBI lineage: Eukaryota > Metazoa > Chordata > Actinopteri > Syngnathiformes > Syngnathidae > Phyllopteryx > Phyllopteryx taeniolatus. The sequence continues at coordinate 6,218,768 of NC_084507.1, read as the reverse complement.
TTAACAACTATAATGAAATTAACAACATGTCTCGAGTCAGGTCAAGTCCCAAGTATTTAACTGCCAAGTCAAGTCAAGTATGAAATGTTTAAGTTTTGGGAAAGTCAAGTCGCAGTCGCAAAAACAGTGACAAGTCACATTATTATTTTCCTTGACATTTGTTTATAGTCTTATTTCATACTGTTGTGTCAAGCTGTATTGCCATTGTGGTTGTAGATTAATCTGAATCGTTGTATAATGCGCACTGTATTGACTTTTGATTAATTTTTTTTAGGGGAAAAAAGTACATTCCCCTCCCAGCCCGTCACATTCTGATGGTGTCCCTAACATTTCTTATTTTCTGATCAAGGTCTGACATATTTTTCAAGTACTGTCTAGGCTTTCTATGAATAAAACGTGAATACGGGGCAGCTTTGGAGCATGTCTGTGGCAGCGGCAGACTCAACTGAAGCTCCCCGGCCAAGCCCGGCTTTCCTCCGGCTCCCAGACTGTGTGCACCAGACCATAGAAGAACGCAACGCCGGGCCCGTTAACCGGCACACGCCAGGACATGGCACGATTGAACGTGACAAAATGGCTACCATATACATTAGCATACTGTCAGAACCATGACAAAGCATGTCAAAACAGAAGACAACACCAACAAAATGTAACAGAGAGTGCCGAATCTTGAAAGGGATCCCTGATAAATACATAAGCTTCACGTCCAACTAGGCATCGCCTCAGGTAGCTTTGTTATGCCCTATTATGTACTTTGTTGTGTTTTACTACACCCAACTAGGTTTCTCATTCATAACCGTGACTGCAGTGGCAAATTTTTTGACAGTTTAAAAATTTGGCCAGGCATCCACGGAAATCATCGGCAACCATCCCATCCCCCCCCATTTTGTCGATGGTGGCCGAAATCCTGATAGCCACGGCTGCCGGGAACACAGCATTAGCATTTGCAACCCAAAGGCCAAAGACAGAATAAGGTTACAGCAAGACTGAGCAATACGACTAACATCAGCTGCCCCACAGCTGGTTATGTCAGGTTATCAAAACATGTGGAAAATGATGTATGACAACAAAATAGCGACAACGGATCATTATTATGGGACTTAACAAGAACGGAAAACGTGCCGCTTGTCAAATGACCCAGATTTAGGTTGTGATGGGTAGCACATGTTTGTCTATTACAAAATGACACAATTGACACCAAGCAGACTGGAGATGTTTCGTTATATGTTTCAGTTTCAGATGCTACCATTGTAAAAGGGGTCTATGCACAATATACAGACGACACAGTTTAACCACATTTTGAATGTTAGCAGGAAGATACTAACTTTCGATTGTAATTTTTTGTGATCTACAGAATACCAACTGCCATGAGGACTGAATCGTATTGTGCTTTAACTCTCTCCAATGTGCAGAGATGTGCCTGTCACTCACAGCGTAGCATAACAAATACTGACATATTTCTGATATTCTTGTTTTCATTTTTTAGGTATTTATTAATGTATTTAATATTGATTGTAGTTCTTTACTGGATTGTCTTACAGTCAACTGTTATTCTAAACTTTTTACACCTCCAATGACAAATCCTTTTAAAAATCCGATCGGAATCAATGACATTTAATGACTACTCATTTATTATTATTTTATTGTACTTAATGTCAACTAAATTATATGATTAAATCTGAATAATGTTTATTATTGACTCTGATTCAAGCCATGTGATTGGTGAGCAGTGGTAGTGGGTGTTTTGTTTGGCAATTTAGTAAAGTGGGGGCACATGTCAGTCAAGTCCAGGTCAAATATTATGATCAAAACAAACACGATCTGGTTTCCTCACTGGGGAGTCCATGCTCACCCTTAACCCCTCAAAATGTGAGCTGAAGCGTAAGACACCGAATGCCAAAAGTGCCCTAGGCTTCGGCCTGTACAAAAACATATTCCTGTAATCTAATTTGTAAGAAGTCTGGCAATGTTTTACTCCCAGAAAGAACTTTGTGTATCAGAGCAGTGTTACTTTATCTCATTGTCTCAGACAATAGTAACAGCCCTTGTTACACTTAGACCTCAGAGAAAAAAAACTAAGACAAGAGGAGGAAAAACTAAAGACTGAAGAAGAGTAACTTGTTAGAAGGACCAGGGAATGGTTAAGAAACTACACTATTGACATCTCTGTGCCCTTAAACCAAGCAGACAACCTCTATCACTGGTTTTATTTTACAGAATCATGATCCTCTTCCTTAGGGGAGAGGAGACTAAAATACTCCCGAGCTTTTGACTTCAGGCACGGGGACTCCAGTGAGTCTCGATGCCAACCTCACACATAGAAAAAAGGGTCAGACATTGGGATCTAATTCTGTTAAAAGAGAGAAGTACTTGGAGCATCCATATCTGAAAATAATCCCCCCCTCAGCATGCCTGGCTTGAAATTAATGCACTGATAAACACTAACACATGATATTGTTCAGAGTACTTCAAGCCATTTGGAGCAACCCCACTTTTAGCTTGGGTTACAATTGATTTTTGGGGGAACTGAAATGATCATGCCGTCTTTTTTAATGACTCAGGTGGAAAGATCTTCGGAGTTACATCCAAATACACAACACAATCTTTCAAACTGCTTGTGATTGTTATTTGTAGAAATAATAACTAAGTCTGAAACATTTTCTTTAAGGTTAAAATGTTCGAAGGGGAAACAAGTGTGCTTTGCGGTCACAGTAAGATCTTTTCAATGATATATGTAATTAATGTTAGAAATCCAAACATAGGTGCAAAGCCCAATTTGAAACATATGTTGGTAAGTGAAAAGTAGAGACAAATGGTATTTATGAATGTAGTATTTTACTGGACAAAATAACTTCAACTTATGGTCTACAATAGTTCAAGCCGGTTGGCCATCGGCTTGCTAAAAATCTTTGAAACATCATAGTCAGCAGCTGTAAAAATACCTACCACATCAAAACAATCATCAAATTCAGAGGTGTTCGCTCAGGTGCAGGGTGATGTGGATGCCCTGAAAATAGCATACTCTCTCTCTCTCCCTCTCTCTCTCTCTCTCTCTCTCTCTCTCTCTCTCTCTCTCTCTCTCTCTCTCGGGAACTCTCTCTCTCACTCGCTCTCTCTCTCTCTCTCTGTCTCCTGTATGTAAGGCATTTCAAAACCAAAATAACACACAATAAACCCTGAAACTATTTCTGATATTCTTTTGTTTTGCAAACCTAAAAAAACGGTATTGGAAATATATTTAAAACGATGTGAAAATAAAATAAATTGTAGATTCACTTCCTCTTCCAGTGTTGACCACTAACATTTGAGGCCCTCAACAAGTAAATGGATCAAATTGCAGTAAGTGTGCCAGCAAGAACTAGGACTCCTAATCAATTCCATACAATCTGCAGCTAAAGATTTTGAACGTCCCTTATCATGTTTCATAGTTCAACCTTGATCATAACAGTAAATGCATGAATCATGTTCATGTCAAGAGAAGTAATTTATTACTTCTGTGCAAGCAATACTGACGATGTCAACTGCAATACAATAGTGTTAGTGCTTTCACATCAAATTTATAAGCATGAAACACCAACTCCCAGACAATTGTGTAACAAATACAGTGGAACGTAAAAGATCCAACAAAAGCCACGCTGGTCGACCTCCAATTTGGTCTGCTTTGCTCTGATGCAAATTTGACCTTAGGAAATAATGGGAAAATAATGAATCCTTTAAAGAGTCCATCTTTTGCCATTTTGAAGTGGTGCATTTTAACATTCATAACAGCCATCAATGTAAAATAAGTTAACTGTGAAATTAAAGTATTTCTCAATTGCTAAAACACAAAAACCTATTGTCTGAACCAAATCCTTAGTGCCCTCAACCCACTTATTGGTCACTCTTTTGGTAGAACCCTAAGCACCTTTCACCTAATTAGACACAACTTGCAAGCATATTTCACCCACTAAAACACATTTTGCATTCAGGTGCACTTTTGTTGCATAATGGTCAGCCCAGGTAGCAAAAGTGAAACTCAAAAGCACAAATGAGTCAACATAAACAGAACAACTCAAAACTGGTCACACGTGTGGCTAATGATCTGAAGAAGCTAATAGCCAATTCAGTGAGCACTGGTTGTTGAAGTTTCACTATGGATAGAGACAATCAGAGAGACAGGGGCAGAGTAAGAGGTGCTTGAGGTGGCAGAGGAGAAAGAGGAGTTATAAGATATAGAACAATTATGTATTTAAAATCAAATACAGGCAACTTTAATAGATCATGTTCTTGTTCACAGTCTGACAATGAGGGAAGTTTCAGAAACGTGAATAGGGAATTGCTTTTTACGTTACGTACATGTTACTGTACTTTATACAGTGCTATACATAAAAAGGTCTTTCAATGCATAAACTTTACATTACACTTGTAGGGCTGGTACTTATTTTGGATGTGGGCCTTTACTCAGCAGCCCAAAAAGTTCCCACCCCCTTTGATGGATGTACATCAATTGGGAAGAAGTTTCATCTGAACAGCCCCCTCCCCGCCACAAAACATATTCTCGTGATCTCACGAGGATGAGACGACGATGTGGCAAGAGCCTGTAGTCCATGCAGTGGCTATTCGGCGGAATTACAACTTCCTTGTTCATAAACCCACTTCTACCAGAATAGAGGGCAATTGGCCATGAAATTATGCCCACGATTATGCCACAAATCGAAAAATGCATTTTACCTGAAGTGTAATGTGTTTTGTGTTGTGTTTTCTTTTTTTCAATGTTGTGTATAGTGACTGTGCAGTTATGTTTTTCATTTTGATTTACTCAGGGTCTGTTTTGAGGCAGTAGTTTTTCTGGAAGAGTGGGCTTTTGTGAATGTAGTTTGAATTTTTAGATTGGCGTTTGAAGTTTTGGAAAAATCGTTTGAGGTTTCAAGAAATGTGAAAAACTGTTAAAATAATAACTCCTAAAACACTTCAATGACATGAGAGAGTCAAAAATAGCTCTCTCACAGTCATATTTTTAACAATTATTGTCACACAAGGAATTTTACATAAATACAAGTTTGTTAAATAGAGCGTGTGCGCCTCACAGTTCTGAGGACCGGGGTTCAATCCCTGGCCCCGCCTGTGTGGAGTTTGCATGTTCTCCCCGTGCCTGCATGGGTTTTCTCCGGGCACTCCAGTTTCCTCCCACATCCGAAAAAACATGCATGGTAGGTTAATTGAAGACTCTAAATTGCCTGTAGGTGTAAATGTGAGTGCGAATGGTTGTTTGTTTGTATGTGCCCTGCGATTGGCTGGCAACCAGTTCAGGGTGTACCCCACTTCCTGCCTGATGATAGCTGGGATAGGCTCCAGCACTCCCGCGACCCATTGCCACTGCCAGCCCGACGGCCAACCTGCACTTGAAGTGCATATTTTTCTCTTTGCTTCCTTTACCTGCAAACCATCCCTCGTGAGCGCTCTTGCCAACCCCCGGAAGGTCGACCCGCCTGCCTGAATTGGTCAACACACGTAAGTCAAACTTGCGATCTACTAAAAGTACAGTGCATATTTGGGTTTTAAATGAACAAGAACAGGAATCCCCAGCTATATGCATGGTCACTACACGCTCATTCTACCAATCTCACATCCCAAGTCAGTTTCGTTTGCCAATGTTTGTCTGGACTTTGTTTGTTTTGTGTTTTTCTGTATTGGTTCCCTGTAGATTCCCCATGTTAGATCATTAGAATTTACATAAAATTCACTACCTGCATTGTTGTGTGTGTTTGGGTTCGCGGAAATAAACCTCTGGCCGTTTAGAACTCTTATCAAAATTTCAGAAAGTGTAGCAACCCTCAGATTAGGAGACTGATAAAAAGGTTTCTCGTCAATTTCCCTAAATTTTATCCACAAAAAAAGTGACGTGGTGCCCCTTTTACTAGATAAAATTAGGCTAAACCGGAACAAACACCGGTGTCTCTTCCAGCCCATTCTTTTCTCCTAAATTAATTACATTTTTATTTAACCCGTATACGCTACAACCGTGAACTGGTCATCAGTCAGTCACAGGGCACACATGGAGACAGACAGCCATTCAACTAAACAACTAAAGTAAATATTATTTCCGAGTGTAGTAAATATCTGCTCTAGAAAAAGATTGTACAAAAAAAGGTTGTCTAAATACTGATCTAGTAATCATTCTTGAGATGCTTCTATAACTTGATTGGAGTATTGCTATATTAAATTAAATAGATGGGACAGGATTTGGAAAGTCTATAAAATCCAACATTTGACAGTGCACAAAACAAACATCCATCCATCCATTTCCTGAGCCACTTATCCTCACAAGGGTCGCGGGAGTGCTGGAGCCAATCCCAGCTATCATCGGGCAGGAGGCGGGGTACACCCTGAACTGGTTGCCAGCCGATCGCAGGGCACATTTAAACAAACAACCATTCACACTCACATTCAAACCTACGGGCAATTTAGAGTCTTCAATTAACCTACCATGCGTGTTTTTGGGATGTGGGAGGAAACCGGAGAGAACATGCAAACTCCACACAGGCGGGGTCGGGGATTGAACCCCAGACCTCAGAACTGTGAGGCAGATGCTCCAACCAGTCGCCCACTGTGCCGCACAAACCAAACAATGAAGTAAAACAATTGTAGACCCAAGATACAACCTTATAATGCATACATCTGGGAAAGGTACAGTACAAAAGATTCAACAGCATTGAAGATATAAGTGAGCACAGTGGTTACCATCATTTTAACCATCAAGGTCTTTTCTACAGCAGGCTGTTCATCCAAACTGAGTAGTTTCTCCAACCAGACCTTTATGGTTTAATGACCAAATTAGTGGCAATCCTCAATAAAAGGCACCTGAGAACCCCCTTAGTATTTGCCAACACACCTAAAGTGCTCTCGGAGAGAAGAAAAAGACACTACATTTATTACCTGGCCAACATGCATAGTTTGCGTTGGTAGCGTGACGCTATTGGAATGTTTTTTGTTTTTTTCCAGGTCATTAAAGTTTGACAAAATAGTACAAAAATCATCATCAGTGAAGAACGCTTCACTATTTTGGCCCATTTTCAGATCTTTTGCATACTTAAACTTACAGTATAGTATATTTGACTATTTTATCGGGTCATGAAACCAGCCATCGCCCCAGAGGTATTACTGTATAAAATGCTTTCCATGCTCACTGCTTGCTCCATTCCTATTCTCCAGTAAACACCCTCTCAGATCAGAGATCCACCCTTCAAAAGTTTGAAGATAACCAGATCTGTTTGCCTAAGTATGTAAATTACCCAGCGTTCTGCTTGAATAAATCCCATCTACGTGGTACTATCAGGCAATGCACATCTCAGCAATGACAATGCTTATCGGACTGAAACTGATAAACAGTTGACCACCCTAATTACAGTCATTCAGACGACCAAATACAGATTGTGACTGTAGATTGAAAAACCCTTTCATGCAGCATCAAATGTTTCTACTGTAGGTATATATGATCTATATTTGAAAATATATGCAACTCTCTAACATCTGAAAATAATTCTAGATTTGGGAGAAAAGAAAAATGTATATATCATGAACTTGGCTTAAACCATTTTGAAGGGTCCATGCAGTGAACTGAAGACAGCAGGCTTGAAAACAATACCCATACTTTGCTATTACAGTAATCAGTAAATTGATGGGTGCCACTCTTCTCAAGGGTTCATTAAGATGAGAGCGTCCCAGTGGTGTATCACTTTACATCAATCCCTCCATAGTCTGTGAAACATCCCTTTACTTCTGTTACCACAAGGTTTTTACAAACCTGTGTGAGAATCTTAAAAAGAAACAAAATGTTCTGGCTTGAAACGATACAATTTGTGGAGAATGTTTGAAGACCATTCCAGGTAATGTATTAAAGGTGTTGTTTAATTTTTGTTGGAACCACCCACCTTGCTAGTCCACCTTATTATATGAATAAGGTCAATTAAAGGACATTTGTACTACCTCTGGACATGCGCTGTTAAAAAAAAAAAAAAAGTGTGTGTGTGCGTGTGTGTGTGTGTTTGTTCCTGCGCGCACGCATTTTTTTGTGGATGAGGGGCGAAATGGGATTGATTTTAACAATATGTAATGCACTTTGAGTTGCATTTTACTGGATGAAAAGTGCTTAAAAAATAACATTTGTTTTGATTTGATAAAAGGGTAATCTAGTATTGAGAGGCCAGTTGTTTAAACGAGGAGCAATTTAGCAGAATGTCTTAAGGAGGATATATTCTAGTAGAGAGAGCCTTATCTGCTTTTAACTTTTCAATAGAACTGTGTTGCGCTTCAAATTTAAGTGTACAGCAGTGTACGCTTCAAATGTAAGTGAACTTTCAAGCCGAATTCCCAGGTTAAAAGTATAAATAATTGCGTCAGCATACAAATGGGCAGAGTTATTGATAGTCTGGGTTGTATTCTTTATGTAAATTTTGAAAAATGTTTGACCAAGTATACAACCCTGCGGGACACCGCTGAGAAATGATAACGGGTCTGAGAGATGACCCTCCACCCTCACTGACTGGAGCGTCTTGTGCTCCTGGGGTGGGAGTGGTAACGGGACACACAGGCTGGAGGGGTGGGGTGGTTGACTAGGGGGTGGCTTTGCCTCGGTGGGCCTGATGGACCACCCTGGGTGCCGGTGTGGGTGGTGTCCCATTCACCTGCCTCTCTTTCCGCAACCCTCATGATGCAGGCGCACAATTACAGGCCACTTCTGAAGGTTATTGTGCATGCGAGACAGTGTCATTCACTTCCATGTGTTTGCAGATACACACCCCTGGGACATATTCACTTGGTGTGGGGCCACTCACTCACTGTGATAACCCCCGGCCCTCGGTTGCATATAGCCAACAGCCGTTTGACCTTATAGACGGGACCCCCATCCACCACCTCAGGAGGCGGAAGAGGGAGGGGGGCAGGGAACATAGGGCTCTCCCTGGCCGGCTTGACCTGACTGACGTGGAAGGTGGGCTGGATGCAGAGGGAGCGAGGCAGGCGGAGTCTGACAACAGCAGCACCGATGACTTTATCAATGGTTAAGGGACTGACAAACCGCGGTGCCAGTTTCTTGGAGGGGACTTGGAGGTGAAGATTCTTAGCTGAGAGCCACACTCTCTGGCCCAGCTGGTAGGCGGGTGCAAGCCGCCTCTTGCGGTCCACAGCTTTCTTGACCTGGTCCCCTTGACGAACAAGCACCTGCCGTGCGGCAACCCAGATGCGTCGGCACGGGCGGATCGAGGCGTGGGCGGAGGGCACTGACACTTCGGGCTCTTGCTCTGCGAACATAGGGGGTTCATAGCCGTAAACATTTAAACGGTGAAAAACCTGTGGCTGAGGTGGGCATGGAGTTATGGGCATACTCGACCCAGACCAGGTATTTGTTCCATATAGAGGGATTCTGGGACACAAGACACCAGAGGCCAGTTTCCAGCTGCTAGTTGAGGCGTTCGGTCTGGCCGCTGGCCTCTGGGTGGTAGCCTGAGGTCAGACTGGCCTTGGCTCCGATGAGCTGACAAAACTGCCTCCAGAAGCGCGACAATGTCCCTGGGAAAGCCGTGAATCTTGAAGACGTGGTTGATCATAATCTCTGTAGTTTCTTTGGCTGAAGGCAGTTTGGGCAGGGGAATGAATCTGTGATTGAAATAAGATTTTTTAAACTTCTATGTATTGTAACTTTTATGAACAACTTTATTCAACAATAAAACAAACTCAGCCGTGAAATTAAAGGATAAACTTAAATAATTGGTGTTAAAACTTCAGAGGAATATCTTTTGAACTGACAAAGTAGTTGTGTAACTTAGCTACGCAAACTAAAAAAGCACTGATTAAAGAATACCCATCCTTTAGAATGTATGAAGTTCTGCATCAATCTTATCCTGACTTAAATTCTGTCTCAGCTTTGTTGATAGAACCCACTGAGAGAGCAAATGAAACACATTTCTTGCATAACATTAAAGACAAGTCTTTCAAGTCATGTTTGAAAACAGAAAGTCGTTTTAATTAAAATTATTACCAACATTATTTGTTCTATTGAATGTCTGACAAGACAGCTGTGTTGGACAGTTTCGCCTCCTTAAAAGACTATACAGCCATAAAGTAAAGTCTAATAAACACTGTTCATGTTGAAAATGCCAGAGGAAAAAGAAAAAAGTATAGGATGCGATCTGTTGCTTGAACTTTACCAAATCCTATCAGAACTTGCCAACACTTATAGATCCTCATAGCACATAACAGTTTAACTACTTTTAGGTTACTATTGGAGGAAAAGAAAACCTGGTAAGATATAGATCAGCAGGCAGGGAGCTGCCCACTGGCAGAAACCTAATAATTCGGGGACTGATTTTCTAACATAGGTCAACTGGCTAAGAGCTAAACACAAGAGACAAGACGTTGTAATGCACTCTTTTCAAAAACACCTATTCTGGAAACACCGTTCTGCTAGAAAAAAAAAAACATTGTCATTGATTTCCTTGGACATTCAATCAACATTTAAAAGATCAGAAAAACGCATTCTTACTTTATAATCTGCAAACTTGCAGCTACTAAGTATTCACTCTTGCAGAACATGCGTATGTTCAGAAAAATAGCACTGGCAACAACAACAACAACAAAAAACCCTGTGCGATTTTTCACGTTTAAACAAAAAATGGCAATGGGTTGCCAAACCATAACCAACTTGGTTTAAGATGCATACTCTTTTTACTGGCCTCACTTCTTTGTAAGACCACAAAGTTTTCACCTCCAATTGCGCGTACTCTTGTATGAGTCACAGTACGATATCCGTGTGGCATTTACATTTACAGTTTTCCACAAAAGGGGATCTTACCTTTATGCAGGCACAGGATGAAAATGTTATTTAGAGTAGCTAAGAAATATACAAATTTGTGGGAAAATAATTTACAAATATCACAGGAAATAAAGGTTTAATGTGCATCGGCTTCAAACGTAAAGTCGCACTTGAACCCAAAATAATAATCCATCGCAGTATGTATATACTGTAAATCAAACAATGCCTTTGCTAGCATTTGCTGACAGCCTGGTTAAGGGAGGTCAAAAGTTGGAGCTGGTCAGTGACTGCAGCCAAGTGATCGGTCAAGAGATAAGAAACAAAAACCAAGCCAAGCCTCAGTGAGGAAAACATGAGGTTTCTCGATAGTGAAACTGCAGAGCATACAAACCGACCTCAGTTTATTCACACAGATGTAAATGTGAGTGTGAATGGTTGTTTATATGTACCCTGCGATTGGCTGGCGACCAGTTCAGGGTGTACACCGCCTCTTACCCGAAGAAAGCTGGGATAGGCTCCAGCACGCCCATGACCCTAGTGAGGATAAGCGGTACAGAAAATGGATTGATGGCATGTTTGAAGTGCTGAAAAAATATGCAAAGACATAACAAGATAGTGCTAAGTTTCTGAAATATAGCTTAACCATCTTTTTTTGTAATTTTCCTGATTTTCTGGGCGGGGCTAAAACAGAGCCCCATGGCGTCACGGGGCGGGGGCATATACTTTCTAGCACGAGTGCCCTCTCTCACTAAATAAGGACAAAGTAACTGTCATTTTGTTTGGCTATGCTGCTCAGTTGTGAGTTAGCTGTGCTTAGCTTCCATAGCAAGGCCCATTTACCACTCCAGCGTGCAGTCAGCAAGCTAACAATGGCTACATCCCGAAAATGCATTTTCGCTGTATGCCTCAATTTACAGAACAGAACTTTTTTAAGATCCCAAAAAATGAGGAAATAAAAAAGCGATGGATTGACTTTTTGAAGACACACACAGTTGGCGAGCTGAATAGCAACACTACCAGCCGACTCTGCAGTCCTCATTTTACAACGGATAGTTTGGTGAACTTTCACCAGAGACAACATGGCTTCGTGGGTAACTTGACACTAGTGAATGGGGAAGTGCCGACTGTCTAACTATCTGGGCTTCCTCCTACCATCCCGCTGTCGTCAGGTGCCGTGTTCGGTTGTGACATTATGTCACCAACAACGAGGGTAAATTGACTTGTGTGCTTATTTTTATGATAATAGTCCACAATAACTATAACATTGTGAAGTTGAGCCTTCTCACGTGATTTTACATCGTATAAGCTATCACCCCCTCAGTATTTTTGATTTTATTTTCTATTCATCCATTCCACACGCTCACAGCATCTGAGAGCTGAGAGGTGGCCCTTATTATTCAAGTTTGGAAATCTGATTTTATATATTTAGCGATTTTTTTTATTTATTTATTCATTCAAATTTGGTAGGCTTTTTAACATTACTCTTCTCTCTCCATTTATTAGGCCCGTTTAGTGCCTCTTTAAAATCCCCCCTGACCCTCTCTATAAGGACAGCTAGAGAGTCCCTAAAAATGTCCTTACAAAAAGTAAAGTTTAAAAATTTTTTGAAGGATGACAGTTTGTCAGAAGCTATCATTGGAGTGATAATTGCCTTCATTTCCACCTATTACTTCAAACAACTATGCACCCATCTGTTGTAATCCAAGTGTAATTAGCTTGAAATTTGATATGCCACTAACAAGTTGCAAGCTAGTGAGGATAATCATTCTAGATGGCTACTGTTTCTTATTTCTGCAACAGACAAAACAAACTCGGGTAATGAAACACAGGTTGAGAAAGCCTCTGAAGTTCAGCAGGGCAATCACTATAGTGAACATTGAACTACACTCAAAGATCCCATGGGAAACCTACCATGATAACACAAAATTCCAGGCGCAGCGACATGAGTCTAGCAGAAAGTAAGAGTTTGTGTCTGCTGAGCCACCAAAGATCATTAGATGCTAACTACACACTGCCATAGACCATGAGCCAGCCACTGTTGACTGTGAGACACGGCAGATGTGCAAGTGGAGGAAACACACACAAAAAAGCTTTCCACACTAACCACACAAATTGGCAAAATTTTGGGAAGAAATAGAGGAAAAAACTACAAGCAACTTCATATTTCAGATATATTTATCCATTAAAGTGTGTTATTTTCCCCTTGTTTCAAGCCTGCATGCTGCATTTGGGTGACCCCCAGGTCATTACGACAGCTTTCTACACATACACAGTGTGGCTTTCATTGGTGGCCACGCTAGAAAAGTTTCAATACCATGGCTTTTCCAGCAGTTACCTTAAGTCTCCGTTGGTTTGTGAAATGGGCACATTTTCGCTGACTGACCAACAACAATAAATTTACTGTGCTAGTGATTCGTTTGGATACTCAATCTTTATTCTTAACATTCAATCCCTGCATTAGGTGATGATATAAATAAGTAGCTCTTTTCGTCTTCGGCCACACTGTAACAAGACCTGAGGCATGGATTTTTCTTCCTTCGTTTAATTGACTGGGTTTCCCACGTCAAATGACTTCATGGAGCCTAACCTCTCCCATGCGGGAGGGTGACACAGACAAGAGGCCTGTGAGGATGGGAGGTCCACCAAAGTGAAGTGTACAGACTCTCACTAATGAAATCCTTTTCCAACATTTCCACTCCCCCTTTTAAAAGTCTCTTGCACTGTCAAAGGTAAGCAACAAATATCTTGTTACAGAGCCTGATCTGGCTCCAACTTCAAATCGTAGGTTCACTAATTTTTCAGGGGCAAATGAAAACAAATCTGGAAAATACACCACAATTACAGCAACATTGGTTTATTCAGATTGTGTTTCAAACTCATGAATTTTAGCTGATGGAACATTGGGATCTGTTTTATTGTTTCATTAATTCAGAGTCTCAGGGGAAACGTTGACATCCAAAAATTAGCTCTAATCATGTCGGACAAGTCTGTACCCATTTTAACTTAAACAGAACAGAGTAAATCCATCAAATATAGTATGCAACCTCTTTTGGTCAAAGAACTGTCTGGGTTGAAGAGCTATAAGAGACATTGCTTTGAGATTGAGAAGTTTTTCAGGAGGGGTAACCTCATCCTAGTGAATGTGTAGACGAGCACATACCAAAAGACCAATTAAATATCCAATTTATGAAAAGATGCAAAATATGATGTTTTTTTTTTTTTTTTTTTTTTTTAAATATATGTAGTCAATAGATGAAATGTTGCTCTAGTGCTTCTCCATTAATTCAAAACTGACTGCGGGTAGTACTCTAGTGTTTCCCAAAACAAAATGTTTAACTTAAGACAAAGGTATTACTGCGTAACAAAACAATTTGATTCACAAGCTTTAGCTCATGTGACGGATCCAAACTAAAGATTGTGCACCAATCCGTGTATTATTTGTTCCTTTCAATTTTCGATTGGCAAAAATGTTAATTTTTTTTTAAATAACAAAAAATGACAGATTGTTTTGTTATTTGTTTTTAATCGAACACAAAAATACCAGATTGTTCATTATTTATTTATTTATTTTAACCTGTGCTGTACTGCTGCATGGTCATGCAGAATGGTGGATCTGTATGCCTTTTATTTGGAACAGTGCGGCTGTGCAACAGGGGCGTTTGAAATACTTCCTCTGCTTATTTATTTATTATTTTTTTTAATCATTCTGATGTTTATTGTAAATGCAGCCGGACAGAAAAGGGTTTTAGGGTATAGACCGAGGGACAGAACGGACAAGAGGAATAAGAGTGCGAACCACAGCAAAACAATAGTTAGACAATCTAGATATTTGACTACAAGTAACGTTACAAAGTCAAATTCTGTTCTTATTTGTGGATGGCGGGGGGTGGGGGGGGGGGCACCTGGTGAGGAGATGCAACAACTAACCAGTAAGAGAAGAATGGAAAAACTGGGTCACAGAACTGAATTTGATTTCAATATTGAATTGTTAACGTTTACCTGAAACGAGCATCAATAAAGATGCATTAGCTTGTTAGCTGCCACAATCAGTCTGGACCACAACCACAATCCATTAAATGATTCATCAGCCAAATTATTTATGGATATTTACGTAGTTGTTTAGAGGAATTTGAATGATACAATTTTTTTTTGCCAATTATAAATGAAACGACACTTCAAAATGGTTAAAAAAAACCGCTCTGGGTTGAGACTCATCTTCAAAATTGAATAGTTATTGTAGACTATAATCATAAAACAAGCACACAAGCCAAATTATACTCATTGGTAGGGACATAATGTGACTGCTGAAAATGGCACCTGATGACAGCAGAACTGGAGGATGAAACCCAGGGTGGGAGAAAGATGGCTCTACCCCATTCTCCAGTAACAATTCATCCATGAAGCCCTGTGAAAGTTCATAAAACTATTCCTTCATAAAATGTCACTACAGAGGCGGATGTGGACTTTCAGATCTCCATCACCACCGCGCTTGACGAAATCAATCCAGCTTTTCTTCTTATCATTTTGGGGGAATTAAAATAATAACCCTGAGCTGTATTGCAAATTTTTGCATCCAGGAAAGATGATATTCGGGTTGAAGACAACATAGCTAACTAGCTAACTGCACACTATAGTGGTAGAAATTATATCGTGGATGAGGGGCGCATACCGTTCACTGGGCAGTTCAAGTTCTTATATAGAGGGGGAAGGGCGATTCATGCCAGACACCTAAGTGTGTCACTGGACACCACTTGAGTTGCGCCTATTAAAAAAAAAAAAAAAAAAACAGGAAATCTGAAATGGTGAAAAACAGTTTAACGCTATATCGCCACAATTCAGTACTACATAGTTCTCAGTCTTTTTGCACAATTTCAGTAATTATCTTCAAAGATTTATAATGTATTAAGTAGTCTTTTCACGATCAGGATTTTTGGGGCCGATCACCAATCAGCGAGTTTAAAAAAATCCCCAATCCGATCACAAGATGGAGCAATGTGTCTATTTAAATGACTTGTTCATTTACTGTATATACTTGTGTACTTAATTGCTCCAAAAATTATATTTACAATAAATAATATATCTTTGTTCATCTATTTATGCCAGTGAGGCATAGTGACAGACAGAACAAATGAATGGTCTTCTATTAGACGGCAGGAAGTACATACAATAATTAATGTATCCACTTTTTGTGACATTTTTGTTTGTCGGTGTGCCGTGAGATTTTTCAACTGTAAGTGTAAGTGTGCCTTGGCTCCATAAGGGTTAGAAATCACTGCTCTAGTCAGATCATGGCGGCACGGTGGACGACTGGTTAGAGCATCTGACTCACAGTTCTGAGGACCGGGGTTCAATCACCGGCCCCGCATGTGTGGAGTTTGCATGTTCTCCCCGTGCCTGCGTGGGTTCACTTACAACCCTTGCACTAGCTTGGTAGGCTGCCTGCTTGCGAGCAGTATCGTATTAAAAGTTTGTGAACATACCTCAAGCAAGCCTTAAATGAACGTAATCTCCCAAGCACCGGTGACCACCAACACACATTTTGTCTTACAAACATGATATCTTCCCTAGAAACAAATGTCAACAACAATAACTAATGAAACATTAAAAGTACAAAATGCCTGTCCATTATTCAAGGTTTAGGGTTAGGGAAGTACACATTTGGATTGATTGACCACCATGCTTCACTGCAGGTGAGGTGTTCTTTTGGTGATGAGCAGTGTTTTGTTTGCGCCAATGCACTGTACTTTTTAGAATTAACCTCACTTTGAAAATGTTGTAAAAACACACTTTAAATCTCCCAAACATGTGTAGGAAAATGTATTATGGTCCAATAAAAACAAAGTTGAACTTGTTGGCCATAACTTCAAAAGGTATGTTGTTGAATGAACCTGTGTTGCCCTTTGCTCGGACAGTGACACAATTGTTTTTCATTTAATTGTTTTTCCCACCATAACCCTGTGTGGAGGTAGACTGAGAATAGTGTACAGGTCTTCAGGATATTGGAATGAGAGCAGACCATTTGGGGGAAGAAGTCAAATATCAAGATACATATAGAATTCTTGCGGCTCTGTCTACGGGTCCTCAAATGCGTGGTTATTCTTAACAATTCACCACGGAATGTAAATGTCCACAGAATTTGTGCAAGACATACAAATCTTGAATATGGGTTGAAGGTTTTGGGATTCATTCCGACATTTCTGTGTGTGGCCATAAAACAACCCCGAGGGTCAAACAAGAGCCATGGGAATTTACATTGTGCTTATCTGACCAATACTCAAATAACATCTTTTTGAGTTTGGAAAAAAAGCAAGACAATTGTTGCAATTGTAGAGGCAACAGAATCTAATCAGTTGGTGTCAAGCAAGATAATGGTGATATATTTTCACGTTTATGTTAAACGGAAGGCGGCATATAACTGCATTCCATTTATCGTTTGATGGGTCGTTTATTACATTTGTGTTCTCATCAGATTTAATGACAAAGGGAATACCAATTTCTTAGCTCCATCCATGATATACAGTAATTGGATCAATACACACTTTCCTTTAAAAATAGCGCCCAAAATGGATTGCAACACTTACTGTGACTTGTGGATACAACAGTCAACTACAGGTCTACCTTGACTTAAGAGTTTAATTCGTTACGTGACCAAGTTTGTAACTCAATTTACTCATAACTCAAACTACTCGTATATTAAATCTATTTTTTTTTTTTATTGAAATGCCATGTTTCGTTATGTGTGTTTACGGTAATAAAGAAAAATAGTACTGTTTTGTATAAAAACACAATAAAACATCATATCCAAGAATGTACAGAAATAAACTGGTTTTATTAAGTATAATTACTGTACGTACTGTTGTACAGTATTAGTATGTAGGATGTGTGCCTATAATGGGGCGTGGCCGAGTGAGTGACATCAGAATCTGTACATACCAAAAAAACTGAGTTATCGGGTTTGGAGAAGTGAGAAGTCTGAAACAAGCAAGGCACTGATTCGTGCATTGACAGGTCGTCTTGATGGCTTTAGATTTAAAATGTAAACAGGTACATCAATAAACGCATAGAATCCAGTCATTTGAATTGTGATTGAGGTGAAAAGTGTTTTTGATTTAGGATACAAAGACTAAAATATATGTTTGTAGAAAAAGTAGTGAAGAAAGAATATACTGGAAGCAAACTAATCACCACAGATAGCACAATTGTCTTGACAAAGTTAACCACAGCTATTTCTGTTTGTTCTTGCTTGTCGCTTGTGCTTTTTGTTCTTTAAAAGCCAAAGACAAATTACATTTCATTCAAAGTGCAGTTTTACCCAGCATTATTCAGTTACAAAATCCCACAGTTATGTAGCTATGCTGTCTAATGTTTCAAATGACTGGTTTTATTAGTCTTACAATCTATAATAATAATAATAATAGTATCACTGAGGGAAATTGTGTTTTGTTTGTAATTCAAATGGGTAAAAATATAAAAACACAGGGGGCTAGTGAGCAGACAATGGAGTAGACGTGTCCGCCTTAGCTCAAAAGTGGCACTTTTCGACAAACCCCGCCGTTTTATTTTATTTTTTACATTTTACATTGTTCCTGCGTACAAGTTAAGCTCCATGGTTGCCACAGCGGCCCTGCTTCAGAAGTGGTTTTGCCTGGGTGAAGCACCGGTGCTGGACAGATCTCACTGCTCACTTCAGCCTGCACCCAAATACGGAGAACGACCTTGCGTGATTGTGGCTCGCATGCATTACTTCATCATACTTTGCCCCACCAAGGAGAAACAATGGATCAAAGTGGACGGGATTACTATTTCCGTCTACCCAGACAACACAGCACAAGTGGCAAGAGCCAGAGCAGAATACAATAGGGTGAGACAACAGCTCCGGGGATTGGAGGGGGTCTGTTTCAGAATCATATACCCGGACCGCCTCCACATCTCACATGACAACAGTGAACGAATCTTCATGTTGCCTGAGGAAGCTCAGACTTACATAAATGAAAACCTTCTACTACTTCCAGCTAGTAAATGCAGAGCTAGTCGCACTGGGGCATATTAGTATTCATAATTGTTACACTGGCTGTCTGAGTGGGATCTCCAATTAGTAAGTAA
Source organism: Phyllopteryx taeniolatus (assembly GCF_024500385.1). Classification (NCBI taxonomy): domain Eukaryota; kingdom Metazoa; phylum Chordata; class Actinopteri; order Syngnathiformes; family Syngnathidae; genus Phyllopteryx; species Phyllopteryx taeniolatus. The sequence continues at coordinate 6,199,876 of NC_084507.1, read as the reverse complement.
CGTTTACTTATGTGTTCTCACTACAAAGGAGACCTGTTAAGTCTGGTTTGTTCTCAATGTTTTGAGGCTGGTAGTAGCTATAGTACTCATTACTTAATTTTTTTGTTACAATTTTTGTAAATTTACTCCTTACTTTCCCTTTTATTTGTACATGCGTGAATGAGCAGTGACGTACGTAAAGTCCTTATTTGATCTTATTCACACCTATATCCTGGTTACTTGTTTGTTTGCTTTTTTTTTTTTACCTTTTATTGAATGTCTCTATTTTCTCCATACATAATGTATCTACTTATATCTAATGTACCTATTTGTTTTTATTTTTCAAATGCCACAACAGTGCCTTATTGACGCAAGGGACAGAGTTCTGCGGGGTTCTAGTTTTGTAGTTTACAGGACTGTGAAAAGTCTGGAATTCCACGGATTTTCCTCGTCGAGAAATCATTTATGTAAATCGTATACATTTGCAAAAATAAATTATGTGGGGGGGTTAAGGTAGTACTCTGTCGACATTGACATTGACGGTCTGTAATCGTGACCGTTTACAGCATTGAAGACCATATTAAGGCAGGCACGGTGCAAATCTTCAACCATTTATATTTTGTCGGTGCGATATTTCTACACATTTAAATTCATTGTATGCTATCAAGTTTTTACATTAATAAGTATGCAGTATGTCGGTGTCACGGAGGGACATAGTACAGAGGGAGGGCAACGAGACCGACATTGTAAAGAAGCTTGATAAGGATAACTGAATCAAGAATCCGTGGAATTGGCGCTGGCTGGAATTCAAAGTCGGAAATGAATACCTTCACGAAAATATTAGAAAGATTAAAGAACCTGGGAAAGCATACTCCATCTTGTGTCATCAGTATGTGAAGTATGGATCCGGAGGCAGAACGCGCTTGGTCGATCACGTCAACGGAAAAAGGCACACACAGCTAGTTAAAACGAAGCAGTCCAATTATAACTTATTAGGTATTTTGCGATCACATTTATTATATATATATATATATATATATATATATATATATATATATATATATATATATTTTTTTTTTTTTTATTTTTTTTTTTGTATTTTTGTATTTTAAAAAAAAAAATTTTTTTTTTTTTTAATATATCCCCTCCTTGAGGGGTCACCTTATCGTGGTGGAGGGGTTTGTGTGTCCCAATGATCCTCTGAGCTAAGTTGTCTGGGGTTCACACCCCTGGTAGGGTCACCCATGGCAAACAGGTCCTAGGTGAGGGACCAGTCAAACCATGGCTCCAAAGACCCTTATGATGAAGAAAATAAATCAATATAGGTCTCCCTTGCCCAGACGCGGGTCACCGGGGCCCCCCTCTTGAGCCAAGCCTGGAGCTGCGACTCGAAGGCGGACAGGCCTGCACCCATGGGGCCCGGCCCAGGCACAGTCCGAAAGGGTAACATGGGTCCCTCTTTCCATGGGCTTACCACCTATGAGAGGCGGAGACCCTGGCAACCTGATCCCCGGCTACTGAAACGGGCTCTAGGGACTTGGAATGTCACCTCTCTGGCAGGGAAGGACCCCGAGCTGGTTTGTGAAGTCGAGATATTCCGACTAGATATAGTTGGGCTCGCCTCCACACACGGCTTGGGCTCTGGTACCAGTCGTCTTGAGAGGGGTTGGACTCTCTTCCACTTTGGAGTTGCCCACGGTGAGAGGCGCAGAGCAGGTTTGGGTATACTTATTGGCCCCCCCGGTTTGGGGTTCACCCCGGTGGACGAGAGGGTAGCGTCCCTCCGCCTTTGGGTTGGGGCACGGGTCCTGACTGTTGTTTGTGGCTATGCACCAAACAGCAGTTCAGAGTACCCACCCTTTTTGGAGTCCTTGGAGGGGGTGCTGAAGAGTGCTCCCGCTGGGGACTCCATCATTCTGTTGGGGGACTTCAATGCGCACGTGGGCAATGACAGTGAGACCTGGAAGGGTGTGATTTGGAGGAACGGCCACCCCGATCAGAACCCGAGAGGTGTTCTGTTCTTGGGCTTCTGTGCTCACCACAGATTGTCCATAACGAACACCATGTTCAAGCATAAGGGTGTCCACACGTGTACTTGGCACAAGGACACCCTAGTTCGCAGTTTGATGATCAACTTTGTGGTCATGTCATTGGACTTGCAGCCGCATGTCTTGGACACTCAGGTGAACAGGGGGGCGGAGCTGTCAACTGATCACCACCTGGTGGTGAGATGGCTCCGATGGTGGGGGAAGATGCCGGTCTGACCTGGCAGGCCCAAACGTATTGTGAGGGTCTGCTCGGAACGTTTGGCAGAGTCCCTGGCAGAAGGAGTTGCAACTCCAACCCCTGGCAGAACTTCACCCATGTCTCGGGGGAGGCAGGGACATTGAGTCTGAGTGGACCATGTTCCGTGCCTCCATTGCTGAGGCGGCCGACCAGAGATGTGGCCGTAAGTTAGTGCCTGTCGTGATGGCAATCCCCAAACCCGTTGGTGGAAACGGTGTCAGAGTTTGGTCCGCATTACCGGCAGTAAGACAGACTCGTTTCCGGTGAGGGATGGACTACGCCAAGGCTGCCCTTTGTTACCAATTCTGTTCATAACTTTTATGGACAGAATTTCTAGGCGCATCTGCTTAGGATGCCTCCTGCACGCCTCCCTGGTGAGGTGTTCTGGGAACGTCCCACCGGGAGGAGACCCCGGGAATGACCCAGGACAGGCTTGAGAGACTACGTCTCTCAGCTGGCCTCGGAATGCCTTGGGATCCCCTCAGAAGAGTTGAGGTAGTGGCTGGGGAGCGGGAATTCTGGGCTTCCCTGCTAAAGCTGCTGCCCCTGCAACCTGACCTCGGCTAAGCAGAAGAAAATGGATGGATGGATGGAGGTTTCTAGACCTGCATTGCCTTTAAGAGTGTTCCTGTGTTTCTGACTTGACTTGAATTTTGGGACTTACTTTGTACAATTCCCCCACTCATTTTTAGAAATAAATTCGAGGCTGACAAGGCTTGGAAAGGTTTTGCAGCACTTGGCCCACATGTACGTGTTGCGAATGCATGGTGACCCATGTGTAAAATGTCAGACTTGCTGCCTTCTATGTCAATCAATTGACAAACGTCATAGTGAGTATGGGTGATTGGCTGAAGTCTATTTTTTTTTTCATGCCATGTGATCAACCCACACCATCTTTGCGATCGACCAGTAACCCCTGGAGAAGATCAAATTGTAATCAGAATCAGAATCAGAATCAGAATCATCTTTATTTGCCAAGTATGTCCAAAACACACAAGGAATTTGTCTCCGGTAGTTGGAGCCGCTCTAGTACAACAGACAGTCAATTTACAGAACACTTTGGAGACATAAAGACATTGACAAAAAACAACAACAAACAACAATTGTGCAAAAAGATGCAGAGTCCTCAGTTCGAATGGCTAATGACGCAATAGTCCGGTGCAATGACCATTGTGCAAAGGGCACTGAGACTTCAAGGAGTGTATGCGGTTTAAAGTGACGAGTACTGCGATAATCTGGGACAATGGTTGTGCAAATGTTACAGATACTCCTCAATCAGTGTGCAAATGAAGCAGATACTACTCTGGCATGAGTGGCCACTATATGCAAATAGTGCAGCACGGCGAGACAACTACAGTGAGTGCACGAGTAATACATAATACAGAATACAGAAATGTGACAACGAACTCAAGTCAAAAAATTGCCAGCTTGTTGTAATGGAATTGTAAGTTAGCTGTTCAAGAAGTTGATTGCAAGAGGGAAGAAGCTGTTGGAATGTCTACTAGTTCTAGTTTGCATTGATCGGTAGCGCCTACCTGAGGGAAGGAGCTGGAAGAGCTGGTGACCGGGGTGGGGAGGGTCCGAGAGGATTTTGCACGCCCTTGTCTTAGTTCTGGCAGCGTGCAAGTCCTCAAGGGTGGGTAGGGGGGGTACCGACAATCCTTTCAGCAGTTTTGATTGTCCGTTGCAGTCGGAGTTTGTCCTTTTTTGTAGCAGCACCAAACCAGACTGTGATGGAAGAACACAGGACTGATTCGATGACCGCTGTGTAGAACTGTCTCAGCAGCTCCGGTGGCAGGCCATGCTTTCTCAGAAGCCGCAGGAAGTACATCCTCTGCTGGGCCTTTTTGAGGACGGAGTTGATGTTAGTCGCCCACTTCAGGTCCTGGGAGATTGTAATTCCCAGGAACTTGAAGGTCTCGACGGTTGACACAAGGCAGCTGGACAGCGTGAGGGGCAGCTGTGGCGAAGGATGCCTCCTGAAGTCCACGATCATCTCTACAGTCTTGAGCGTGTTCAGCTCCAGGTTGTGTCGGCCGCACCACAGCTCCAGCCGCTCCGCTTCCTGTCGATATGCAGACTCGTCACCGTCCTTGATGAGGCCGATGACAGTGGTGTCATCTGCAAACTTCAGGAGTTTGACAGTCGGGTTCGCTGAGGTGCAGTCGTTCGTGTAGAGAGAGAAGAGCAGCGGAGAGAGGACACAACCTTGGGGCGCCCCAGTGCTGATGCTGCGTGTGGATGAGGTGGCCTCCCCCAGCCTGACCTGCTGTGTCCTGCCCGTCAGAAAGCTGTAGATCCACTGGCAGATGGCAGGTGAGACGCTGAGCTGGAGAAGCTTGGATGAAAGGAGTTCAGGGATGATGGTGTTGAACGCTGAGCTGAAGTCCACGAACAGGATCCTCGCGTAGGTCCCTGCACTGTCGAGGTGTTCTAGGATGAAGTGCAGTCCCATGTTGACTGCATCATCCGCAGATCTGTTCGCTTGGTAGGCAAACTGCAGGGGGTCCAGCAGGGGACCTGTGACACTCTTGAGGTGGTCCAGCACAAGACGTTCAAAGGACTTCATGACCACAGATGTCAAAGCGACAGTTACACAATTCAGTTACACAATCCCAGTTTTCACAGTTACCTCTTAAAATATTTTTAATATAATGTATTCTGTTGCTACCCAAACCTGAGCATCACAGTGTAGCTGTGCTTTCCTTGGCCACACGCATGCACACACACACACACAAACCTATAGGGGTATGGGTGGTTTATGAGGACATTTTTGCCATACTAGTTCAAACCATGGTTTATGGGGACTCACCTTTCCCTTTGTCATAGAGAGATAAGGGGAGCATTACACTGCTCCTTGTGGCCTCCGAAAAATTCCCCACTATTCAGAATGTAATTCGAATCAAAGAATCTGGAGATTTGAGTACTTGACATTCTACAACATTGTGGGGACTGGGCGGGGAGTGGGCGTTTCATAACATAATGATGTCTTATGAGAACCCCGCTTCCTTAATGGGACATTACCCCCCCACCCCCACCCCGCCACACACACAGACACACAAACATAGCAAAACCCTTAGTTGTGAGGACCACAATGGTTTACCTGCACATTACTCACACACACACACACACACACACACACAAACAAAGCAAGACCCTTAGTTATGGGGACCCAAATGGTTTAACTGTACATTAACCCCCCCCCCCCCCCCCCCCCCCCACACACACACACACACGCACACACAAACATAGCAAAACCCTTAGTTATGAGGACTCCAATGCTTGGACCCTGAATTATGAGGACCCGGATGGTTTACCTGGACATTACTCATACACACAAATTGACGAGCGAGTGAAATGTGGAAATATTTTAGCTATAAAGTCAACCTCGAAAACAACGCGATAATGTTAAAAAGTCTGAAGGCAAATTGTAGTACACTGTTGTTGTTTTTTAAACAAATTTATAGGAAAGAAAATTTATATACAACAAAGTGCAGAGGAAAAAGGCAATAAGCGTACCTACTGTACAGCAACATTTACTGTTTGCAAAAAAAACGTGCTTGGATCACAAATCTATTTTTTTACAAAATAAAAATTACATTTTTTAAAATAAAGTGCAGAGATACAAAAACAATGCACTGGGGAAAAGAAAAAATGTACAGCTGCAAAATGGTCTTAACATTTCTTTTTTAACAGGGTTGTCCAAACTGCAACCAGAGACTGAAAACTGTACTGTAACCATTACTGACACATGACAACTCTCTCTGAACATCAAGCCCCCATTCCTCACAAAATCACGTATGTTTTGAATAGTTCTGTCCTTCAAAACAGGGTCCTCAGCAACCTTGCATTGCTGAACACCGTCTTAGGTTGATGGGTTTAAAAAACATACAGTATTTATATTAGACATGTGGCACTGCTTGTCAATTCTTCTTATTAGTGTCAGCATGTTCTTGAGACCGAAGACTGATCCTCCCCATACCCCACCCCCCAAACCCCCCTCCCCCTCAATGTGTGAAAGAGGGAAGTGTGGTAATTAAAAGTATTGGAATGGCAAGTTCAATTCTTTTGTTTTTGTTGTATAATGAAGACATTTAGGTTTCAAATCAAAAGATGAATGTGACAAAAGGTCAGAATTTTAGCTTTTATTTCATAGTATTTATCTACATATATATATCTATATATATAGATATATATATCTATCTATATATATATATATATATATTTCATAGTATTTATCTACAGTAGATGTCTTAAACAACTCAGAACAGAGCACCTTTTGTTTGAACCCATTCACTTTTCAAGTGAGCAAAAGTATTGGAACAGATTAACTTGTTGAATAACATTTAATATTTGGTGGCAGAACCCTTACTTGGAATAACTACATCAAACCTGCGACCCACTGACTTCAGACTGTAGCATTCTTCATTTTAAATGCTTTTCCAGGCCTTTCCAGCAGCCTCTTTCAGTTCTTGTTTGTTTCTAGGGGGTTCTACCTTCAGTCTCCTCTTCAGGAGGTAAAATGCATGCTCTTCTGGGTTAACGTCCGGTGATTGACTTGGCCAGTCTAAGACTTCCACTTTAGCCCCCGATAATGTCATTTTTTGTGTTGGCAGTGTGTTTTGGGTCATTGTCTTGTTGCATGATGAAACTTCTCCCAGTTTGCATGCATTTTTCTGTAAATTGCCAGACAAAATGGTTTTGTAGACTTCAGAATTAATTCTGCTGCTACCATCATGAGGTACACCAATAAAGAGTAGTGAGCCCCTTCCAGAAGCAGCCATGCAAGCCATGACATTACCTCCACCATGCTTCACAGATGAGGTTGTGTGTTTTGGATCATAAGCAGATCCTTTCTTTCTCCACACACACGCGCGCACACACACAGACACACACACACAAACACACACTCAAAGCAAGCACCAATTGTGATTCAATTGCATTATCACTAGTCAGGGCAGCATTTTATCACTGAGTCGCCGGATTACGACATTAATGGTAGTAATATAGCTTTGCTATCGCTTCACCTCTGCTTACGTTTTGGCTTTGACTTGATAGCGCTTTGGCTGCCGGTTAGCAACTCTTGCTGTGGAACTTCGTCTAGCCAAGCTGATCATGTCATTGGCTGAGAAACTGTGTGGTGTGGGGGTGGTTATGTTACTTAGCCCCACTGTTTTGGGACAGATGTGGCGGAACAAACCAGCTCATTCAAAGAGACAGACATGGGCAGATAACTAAATATTTACTTGGTTATTTAATTTTACACTTGATGAGTTGGGCAGGGGCGGCACGGTGGCCGACTGGTTAGACCGTCAGCCTCACAGTTCTGAGGTGAAGGGGTTCAATCCCCGTCCCCGCCTGTGTGGAGTTTGCATGTTCTCCCCGTGCCTGCGTGGGTTTTCTCCGGGCACTCCGGTTTCCTCCCACATCCCAAAAACATGCATTAATTGGAGACTCTAAATTGCCCGTAGGCATGACTGTGAGTGCGAATGGTTGTTTGTTTCTATGTGCCCTGCGATTGGCTGGCAACCAGTTCAGGGTGTACCCCGCCTCCTGCCCGATGACAGCTGGGATAGGCTCCAGCATGCCCGCGACCCTAGTGAGGAGAAGCGGCTCAGATAATGGATGGATGGATGAGTTGGGCAGGCACTACAGAGAACCAACTATTTGTATGCAAAAAGTAAAAGGTCAATCCTCCATAATATGCTTCCTTTTGAAAACAAGATCCTTTGTAGTTTTTTATTATGATATAATTACAATTCTCTAAAGCGTTGATTAATTATTTTTTCACATTATTATTTTAGGGTATTGTCATTCAAAGCCACTGAGACTTTCAAAAACGAATACAAATTCAAGCAATATTTTCTTCAAAACCAGTCGGAATGCCATGCTGACTATTTTCCAAGACTGTGACATTAGGCCTAACATAATGTCTGTCATTGATGGCAGGAGTCAGTCATCAACGACCCACAACTGAAAGTGACTGAAACACTGAGCTTGACATGCACAGTTTGAAGTTGGCCACAAAAGTACAAGACAGCTCATTGTAATTATTTTTTTTTTGTTTGTTTTGGGTGTTGTTTTTCCATTTACAGTTTATTCACGACACTTTCCAACCACAAATTCAAATTTCTTGACTGCAGACACGTTTCCAATGGTTGCATGTCTCACTGCCCTGGCCGTGAGTGATTCATCAACTGTGATATTCCCCACGGGCGTAACTTGGAGAACTGTAAAATGTGAAAACTCACCACCCGACAACTGTGGAAAAACCCACTACATCTAAAGCGCCTCACAGATATACTGATAATCTGGCCAATTTTCAATCTGATTCCCCCCGTCTAATCACAGTTAGCAAAGACCCTCATTATGAGTTGTCTTTAAAGATTATTCTGTTTTGTGGAGTGTTTTAAGAGTGATTTTAACTCCCCATTATATTCGGAAAACAATTGGGGCTAAAAATCGAACCGTAAATGTCAAACGTTCAATACTCTGAGCCCCTCAAACAACGCCCCACATTTGACCTGCAAATACTGTATGTATACTGTACAGTGTTCTTGTATTGCTGTGAATAATGCAATGAATAAAGTGAAATACTTTACAGTATTTCAAACTGACAAATTGTAAACAATAGCTTCATAACTGTCTGAGTTTTTTCTTTTACTTGGTATTGGAGGCAAAAAGGTGGAAGTCCCAAGTTCAGGCAAGCAGGGAGGCAAGGCAGGAGTACAATAATCTCTAAATGATATTTAATTTAAAAACAAAGTCAAACGGGGATCATGGAAGCAAAAAATACTAAATTAGCAAATTCGAAAAAAAACAAGGTTCCAAGGAACAAAGAAACACTAGCGGTAAACTCACGACATAAAACAACATGATGAGAGAAACGTGACTCACACCAACAGACTACAAATGACAATGATCCAACAATGACTGAAAGAAACCAGGGAACTAAATACAAGCAAACTAACTTGACAGCAAGGTACACCTGAACAAGACATGAGTGGTTAGAGGGCGCTGATAGGTTGACACAAAAACAGGTAGAGACAATAACCAAATGAGTAGACAAACGCATGAACATGTGACACAGGAAAACTTGACGAAAGCATGAAACAAACTAAATAATCGGAACCAAGTCAACAAAAACACAGAACATGACAGTAACACATTATGGCAATATGAGGACTAACACATCATAATTAAACAACTGTTTAAAATCTCATTACCTGGCATGCAAAAACAGTATAGAATCATCAACACTTTTTTTATTAATGTAGACAAATGCATTAGACAAAATTACCGGTACATCCTAATTATTACAGATTTTCATTGCATAGTAACCAAGAACCAGCGCAATTAAGTCATTTCAGAATTAAATACTGCTATAATTAAAACAGAGACTGAGCAAAGTAGATGTACTCAAACTAAAATATTTAAGGAATGACTAAATTATATGATTTTTTTTTTTTTTTAGTTTAAATCCCACTCTGTTTATGATCCAGCTGGTGTTCGTCCATTTTTATACCTCACTGTTGAAGAGCTAAAAGACTTCCAGAAAGGAAAAGACCAGTTCCTTGATATAGCTCCTTGCTCCTTGATGTGCATTTATGTTAACTGAGCTTTTCAATAATATGGTGGCGTTTCCGGGTCGCTGTCAAAGCGTCAAGGAGCGAGGAGCTAGGAGGGTTGTAATTAAGAGACTGATTCACCAATTCACCAATTGTTGCTGTGTTTGCACTCTCGAGTACACCACACATTTTGCTCGGTTTTGCTTAATGCCAGACGTTATTAGGTATTTGAAAAATATGTTATGATAGCTGGCTGACTGGTTAGGACATCTGCCTCATAGTTATGAGGACCGGGGTTCAAATCCCGGCCCCGTCTGTGTGGAGTTTGCATGTTCTCCCCGTGCCTGTGTGGGTTTTCTCCGGGTACATGCGTGGTAGGTTGATTGAATACTCTAAATTGCCCGTAGGTGTGAATGTGAGTGCGAATGGTTGTTTCTTTATATTTGGCCTGCGATTTGATGGCGACCTGTTCTGGGTGTACCCCGCCTCTCGCCCGAAGATAGCTGGGATAGGCTCCAGCACGCCCACGACCTATCATTGTTTATGATAGCGGTATTATTAGTATGTACAATATGCAATTTATTCAATAAAAGGTTTGCTTAAGAGGGGATCTTGAACTCTCTCACATTTATCACCCTGGTCTGGTGTATTTTAACTTAATCAATTAGTGGATGGATTTTTATCACTTTTTTCCCACCATGTCTTCTCTTCTATGAAGCTGTCTGAATTCTTTACATTTTTCTCCACAGACTGTGGGAAGTCATTGTGATGTGATAACTTACTGTCTTCACCTCAACTATGTTATTGAGGTATGGACTCATCATAATGTGGATTGATGTGTTAAGAGCATCAGCATGGTGGTTAGCACTATTGTCTCACAGCAAGAAAATTTTGTTTTTGAGATCTGAATCCCAGATCTGAACTTTCTGTGTCGTTCACCTGTTGTATGTAGGTTCTTCCCACAGTTTCCTTCTACACTACATAAACATTATGCTGGACTTTATATGTGGCATTGGTGTGTAAGTATGGCTGCCTGTCTATATGCATCAGCCTTGTGATTGACAGGGGATCCTTCCAGAATCGCCACTTCTTGTTTTATCATTAGCTATTTGTTAAAGTATAGCCCAATATGCTAAATTTAATGATCACCCTGCTAAAAAACAAACAAACAAACAAAAAACAGGATACACCAGCAAGGTGCTCACCAGCCTAACCAGTATATGCTGTTATTGTTGTTTTCGTGCTGGTCCTGCTGGTGACCAGCAGGGTAACAGCAGTATGCTGGCCTTGCGGTAAAAACAATACAAAAACTGTTTTGTTTTGTTTTTCTGCCAGGCCCACTGGGGGAAATTTAAGATTCAGTGTCTTGTACAGGAACAGTTTAACAGCGCACAGTCAGAGTTGCGATTCAAACCACCAGCCTTTCTTTCACTGGATTAACCACTCTACCCAGCCACAGCTGCCCTGCAAGGCTAGCAAGCTGCTGTTGCACTGCTGGTCACCAGCAAGACACAAAGACACAACAAAAACAGTATATGTTGGTGAGCACCTTGCTGGTCTATGCTGTTTTTTGTTGTTGTCTTTTTTCTATTTTTTTTTTTTTTTTAGCAGGGATATACATTGTGTGGTAGGTAAAAAAAAAAAAAAAAAAAAAAGAAGTCTAAAAAAGACACACAGTTGCAGCTTTGTGTCAGCTCTGTGAATGACTTGTCCTAAAATGATCATATACTGTAGATCAAGTGATAGGTATTTCTTTGTCCAGCATGTTGGAGGTCCAGATCAGGGGGATTAGCTTGACTTGAAACAAAAAGACTATAGACCGACTTGTGTTCATTGTTGTTCTTTTGTTCTTTAGTTTTTTTCTGTATATACCTAATCAGTTAATATCGGCTGGTATAGATTTTCCAATTTCCTTAGTAGTGCTGAGGGCTAAAAAATTGACAGAGCATGGAGAAACTTTGGATGCAGTGGTAAGACATGACACGATGACAACGTGGCCATCATGAACAACTATGCTCTCTACACTATTCAAACATTTCTCACTGCCTAACTGAGTGTGAAGACAAGCGGAAAAAAAACTGAGACTGTTTTGGGGAACACACAGATTTAACCACTAGTAGAAAGGAGTCATAAACTCATCATCAACAGTCACCCTTTTACTGAGGGCTTCTGACACAGCCATCTCGTCTCTGAAATGTACTGAATGAGTGGGAAGCTGTGACCAGTCCTTAGTGTACCTTGCCTCTCGCCCAAAAGGTTAGATGGGACAGGCACCACCTGCTACCCAGGTGACGATAAGCGCTATAGAAAATGAATGGACAAGCATAATCGTTTCTCTTATGTGTTTCAACATGATCATACTTTTTATTCCTGCAAATAATGTTGGTGCTGTTTTTGTTACTTGTTGTTACTTACTAGTTGTAGTACAGTCACTATTAGTCAGGCAATTACTATTACATTATATATAATGTTCATTAAGTATTGAGTTGAATTGTCCCTACAACTGTTTCTTTGCATACAACCAGTGTCCTTTCAACCTTTCACTTGTGCATGAGGATCATTGCTCAGTAATTCCTCCATGAAAAACATGCCCTATTGTCCATTTTCAATGTATCTTGAGTTACGTGCTTGCATTTATGTGAATGCAATAACAGATATTATTACTCAGTATTAAATTAGAATGTAATAGGAAAACTATTCACTGACAGAGGCAGAGCCTCTAAGTATTCTCAGACAGATTAAAGAGAACAAAAGAAATATAGAATGTCAAGAATGTTTATGAATCCGCTAAGGTTGTACGATAGCAAAGCAAAGCGACATGTATCCAAACACCTAACAATATCATCAAAGTAAATGATTTAAATTGCACATTTAAATCAGGATAATTCATTGTTTAATGACAAATTCAGTCTATTACTTTTCATCTACACACAACAGTCAGATTCTTTGAAAAAGCAAAGAAGTTGGAGTTTCATTCCACGTCTGTTCAATTCCTGGGCTGCATAGTAGAGTTGGTCAACTTCGAGCTGATCCAGCCAAAATCCATGCTGTGGTCGATTGGCTGACATCAAGGAAGCAGAAGCAGAGGTTCTTTGGATTTCCCTATTTCTACAGGCAAATTATCTGCAATTTAAACAGTAAAGCCAAACCTCTGACAAAGCTTACATCTGTCAACAAATCGTTTGAATCAACCCCAGAAGCCAAAAAGGCATTTGTGAATTTAAAAAAATGTCTCCATTCCACTTATTCTTACTCTTCCGACAAACCTTAACCTTTCATTGTAGAGGGGGACACTTCAGATTCAGGAGTGGGGGCTGTTCTGTCTATCTTCTATCGACCAGAAGATCCACCCCTGCGCATTCTTCTTGCGTAACCGCAGTCTGGCTAAATTGGTAACAGAGAACTGCTGGCCATCGTCTGTGCATTTCAGGAATGGAGGCACTGGCTGGAGGGGACACCAGAACCTTTTGAAGTCTTCACAGACCACAAGAACCTGGCCTACAGCCGGTCTGCTCACTGACTGAACTCCCGTCAGGTCAGCTGGGCCTTGTTTTTGACAAAGTCCAACTTCTCCATTACTTACCCACCCAGGCCACAGGCCGCTGGTGATATTTTCTACAGCATACATCTCTTTCAGTGCATCAGAGTAGAGGATGCTGTCATCATCTTCCAACAAGTTCTTTCCCACTTAGAGAAGCTGGTGCACTGTGAGGATCATGTTCTTTGATCCAGTTTTTTAGATAACATCCAGCCTGGACTTGTCAGGGACAAGCTGGAGGACACAGGTGTGGACCACCACCTCTGTAACAGGTTTTTGAATTATTTCACAGATGGCCCACAGCCCACAGAGAACATGCAAACTCCACACTGGAAGGCCAGAGCTGAGAGTCATACCACAAACCTCAGAACTGTGAGACAAAGCTGTGAAACACTCATCAACAATGCTTCCATAAAAATAATAATAATAGATATTTTATATATATTGGTATCATTATTATTATTATTAGTAGTAATAGTAGTAGCATATTTTACCTTAAGCAGATCAAGAACAAAATACAGCGGACGCCCGCATACTCCCGGTTAGGCAACCGCAGATTCACCGATTCGCAGATATTTTGAATAGTTTTTTAAAAATTATTTTTCTTTTGTTTTTTTTAGGGAGGGGCAACCTCAAAAATGCTTATTGTTGAGACATCCCTGCTTATTCAAGAATGTGGGGGGTTTAAAAAATATATATTTTTTTTTTCAATGCAATAATAATGGGTCACAATTATTTGCTAATTGTCACTATTCACAATCCGACACCATCCGTATCCCCGCGAATAGCGGGGTTCCACTGTGGTGTTATATTATTATTATAATTGCTTGACAACAGACAAAAAAATATTTATACGGTGCCTTCGGCCTATCTTGTCCCTATAAGGGGTCGCCACAGCGTCTCCTGCATCCTCCTCTCGAACACCAACTCCCCTCATGTCTTCGCTCACGACATCCATCAACCTTCTCTTTGGTCTTCCTCTAGCTCTCTTGCCTGGCAGCTTCATCCTCATCCTTCTACCAATATACTCACTATTTCTCCTCCGGACGTGTCCAAACCATCGAAGTCTGCTCTCTCTAACTTTGTCTCCAAAACATCGAACATTGGCTGTCCGTCTGATGAGCTCATTTATAATTTTATCCAACCTGGTCACTCCGAGAGCGAACCTCAACCTCTTTATTTCCGCCACCTCCAGCTCTGCTTCCTGTTGTCTCTTCAGTGCCACTGTCTCTAATCCGTAAATCATGGCTGGCCTCACCACTGTTTTATAAACTTTGCCCTTCATCCTAGCAGAGACTGTCACATAACACACCTGACACCTTCCTCCACCCGCTCCAACCTGCTTGGACCCGTTTCTTCATTTCCTGAACTCCAGTTCTGGACGGTTGACCCCAACTATTTAAAGTCCTCCAAGCTTGCTATCTCTTCTCCCTGTAGCCTCACTCTTCCCCCACCACCCCTCTCATTCTTGCACATATATTCTGTCTTACTTTGGCTAATCTTCATTCCTCTGCTTTCCAGTGCATGCCTCCAGCTTTCTAACTGTTCCTCCACCTGCTCCCTGCTTTCACTGCAGATCACAATGTCATTTGCAAACATCATGTTCCACGGGGATTCCAGTCTAACCTCATCTGTCAGTCTATCCATCCACACTGCAAACAGGAAGGGGCTCAGGGCTGATCCCTGATGCAGTCCTACCTCCACCTTAAATTCGTCTGTCACACATACAGCACACCTCACCACTGTTCTGCTGCCGTCGTCCATGTCCTGTATTATTCTAACATACTTCTCTGCCACTCCAGACTTCCACATTTAGTACGACAGTTCCTCTTTGGGTACTCTGTCATAGGCTTTCTCTAGATCTACAAAGACACAATGTAGCTCCTTCTGACCTTCTCTGTACTTTTCCATCAACATCCTCAAGGCAAATAATGCATCTGTGGTACTCTTTCTAGGCATGAAACCATACTGTTGCTCGCAAATACTCACTTCTGTCCTGAGTCTCGCCTCCACTACTCTTTCCCATAACTTATTATAACTTATAACTTTATTCCTCAATAGTTCCCACAGCTCTGCAAATCACCCTTGCTCTTAAAAATGGGCATTAGCACACTTTTCCTCCATTCCTCATGCATCTTCTCACGCGCGACAATTCTATTGAACAAGCTGCTAAAAACTCTCCTAGATGCTTCCATACCTCCACAAGAATGTCATAAGGACCAACTGCCTTTCCATTTTTCATCCTCTTTAATGCCTTTCTAACTTCCCCCTTACTAATCATTGCCACTTCCTCGGCCACCACACTTGCCTCTTCTACTCTCCCTTCTCTCTCATTTTCCTCATTCATCAACTCCTGGAAGTATTCTTTCCATCTATCTAGCACACTACTGGCACTAGTCAACATATTTCCATCTCTATCCTTAATCACCCTAACCTGCTGCACATCCTTCCCATCTCTATCTCTCTGTCTGGCCAACTTGTATAGATGCTTTTCTCCTTCTTTAGTGTCCAACCTGGCATACATGTCATCATATGCCTCTTGTTTGGCGTTTGTCACCACTACCTTTGCCCTATGTCGCATCTCAATGTATTCCTTTCGCCTCTCCTCGGTCCTCTCAGTGTCCCACTTCTTAGCTAACCTTTTTCCTTGTATGATTTCCTGTACTGTGAGGTTCCACCACCAAGTCTCCTTCTCTCCTTTCCTGCCAGAAGATACACCAAGTACTCTCCTGCCTGCCTCTCTGATCACCTTGGCTGCAGTGGTCCAGTCTTCTGGAAGCTCCTCCTGGCCACAGAGCGCCTGTCTCACCTCTTCCCAAAAAGCTGCACAACACTCGTCCTGTCTCAGCTTCCACCACATGGTTCTCTGCGCTGCCTTTGTCTTCCTAACTTCCTCCCCACCGCCAGAGTAATCTTACATACCACCATCCTATGCTGTCTAGCCACACTTTCCCCTACCACTACCTTACAGTCAGTAGCCTCCTTCAGATTACATCGTCTGCACAAAATGTAATCCACCTGCATGCTTCTACCTCCGCTCTTGTAGGTCACCCTATGTTCCTACCTCTTCTGGAAAAAGGTTTGCACAACAGCCATTTGCATCCTTTTTGCAAAGTCTACCATCATCTGTCAATCCAAGTTCCTTTCATGGATGCCGTACTTAGCCATCACTTTTCATCACCCCTATTTCCTTCACCAACATGTCCATTACAATCTGCACCAATCAAGACTCTCTCTCTGTCTGGGATGCTCAGAGCTACTTTGTCTAGCTCCTTCCAGAATTTGTCTTTCACCTCTAGGTCACATCCTACCTGTGGGGCATTGCCACTAATCACATTATACATAACACCCTCAATTGCAAGTTTCAGCCTCATCACTCGATCTGATACTCTTTTCACCACCAAGACATTCTTAGCCAACTCTTCTTTTAAAATAACCCCTCTTCCCATCTACACCATGGTAAAATAATTTAAACCCTGCCCCTAAACTTCTAGCCTTACTGCCTTTCCACCTGGTCTCCTGGACACACAATATATCAACCTTTCTCCTAGTCATTCTGTCAACCAACTCCCGAGATTTTCCTGTCATAGTCCCAACATTCAAAGTCCCCACATTCAGTTCTAGGCTCTGTGCTGTCCTCTTCTCTTTCTGCCAAAGAACCTACTTTCCAGCTCTTCTTCTTCGACTTCGAACTTCGGTCTATATAGTTATATATTTTAGTTTTTTTTAGTTGTGTTATTAATTTAGCTAGTTGTATTTAATTGTTAGTCTATATTTTAATTCAAACTCTTTACATTTTTATTTAATCTAGTGCTATTTTTACATCAGAGGACTCTGAGTGATCCGAGTCATTAAATTCAACTGACTGATTGTTTACCACCAGTACTTAATATGATAAACATTGTACATATAGAGGGCACCGTGAAAATATTCCATGAAACAAAACCTCAACCTCGCATATCATGCAAAAGCCTCCCTTCTCCAGTTCCCTGAAAGCTTTCCTGGTTAACAAATGCATCCAAGAGAGCAAGAGGTGATGACACAGCTAAAAGCACCCGCTACTAGCTTTATTCCAAAACATGTCAAGCTATAAGACAAGATCTGAAGACTATTACCTCTCTTTTGCATTTTGCAAAGCCATGCATTTCTTTTTTTAATTTGACAATAGGAACCTCAAAGTAATTTGTGGGAGTTTTCATTTCTCAATTTCTTTTCTCAAACTCACAACTGCTGTGTGTTGCATCAAAATGAGGGACCCATACTCCTGGTTTAGAGCCCATGTTGAGTTCATCACTGACCCACTCAATGTCAGACAAACATCCACTGTATACCCATTGGCAAAAAGTGTGTAATCAAACATATCCAGTCCACTCAAATACAACTGCACTCCCCGACAAACGTATTACAACAGTGAGGCAAATTCCATTAGTTTAGCGGTTGACTGAAAACATTTGGGTTTGACATCAAAAGATGTGAAATATGACCAACAGAACAACATTTCAGCTTTTATTTCCAAGTATTTGCATCTGGATCTGATATACACAACTTATAAGAGAGCACCTTTAGTTTGAACACCAATTTTTCATGTGAGAGAAAAGTTTTAAAAAATCTTACTGATAAGTGTGTTTTGTTTTGTTTTGGTGTATCCTTTTACATTGACTATTCAAACACATGGTGTACTTTGGACACCGGTGTTTTTTTGCACATTCTACGCGGTTGTATTACAACCCCAATTCCAATGTAGTTGGGACGCTGTGTTAAACATAAATAAAAACAGAATACAATGATTTGCAAATCATGTTCGACCTATATTTAATTGAATACACTACAAAGACAAGCTATTTAATGTTCAAACTGATAAACTTTATTGTTTTTAGTAAATAATCATTAACTTAGAATTTTATGGCTGCAACACGTTCCAAAAAAGCTGGGACAGGTTCATGTTTACCACTGTGTTACATCACCTTTTCTTTTAACAACATTCAATAAACATTTGGGAACTGAGGATACTAATTGTTGAAGCTTTGTAGGTGGAATTCTTTCCCATTCTTGCTTGATGTACAGCTTCAGCTGTTCAACAGTCCGGGGTCTCCGTTGTTGTATTTTACGCTTCATAATGTGCCACACATTTTCAATGGGAATCACGCTGTTGTAACACGTGCAGAATGTGGTTTGGCATTGTCTTGCTGAAATAAGCAGGGGCGTCCATGAAAAAGACATTGCTTGGATGGCAGCACATGTTTCTCCAAAACCTGTATGTACCTTTCAGCATTAATGGTGCCTTCACAGATGTGTAAGTTACTCATGCCATTGGCACTAACACAGCCCCATATCATCTCAGATGCTGGCTTTTGAACTTTGCGTCCATAACAGTCTGGATGGTTCTTTTCCTCTTTGGCCCAGAGGACACGACGTCCACAATGTGGATTCGTCGGACCACAGAACACTTTTCCACTTTGCATCAGTCCATCTTAGATGAGCTCGGGCCCAGAGAAGCCGGCGGTGTTTCTGGGTGTTGTCGATAAATGGCTTTTGCTTTGCATAGTAGAGTTTCAAGTTGTACTTACGGATGTAACGCCGAACTGTATTTACTGACATTGGTTTTCTGAAGTGTTTCTGAGCCCATATGGTGATATCCTTTACACACTGATGTCAGTTTTTGATGCAGTGCCGCCTGAGGGATCGAAGGTCACGGGCATTCAATGTTTTTTTTTTTGCCTTGCCGCTTACATGCAGTGATTTCTCCAGATTCTCTGAACCTTTTGATGATATTATCTACCGTATATGATAAAATCCCTAAATTCCTTGCAATTGTATGTTGAGGAATATTGTCCTTAAACTGTTCAACTATTTTCTCACGCATCCAAAGGGATGTTTTGGCGCAACCATCCAGACTGTTATGGACGCAAAGTTCAAAAGCCAGCATCTGAGATGGTATGGGGCTGTGTTAGTGCCAATGGCATGGGTAACTTACACATCTGTGAAGGCACCATTAATGCTGAAAGGTACATACAGGTTTTGGAGAAACATATGCTGCCATCCAAGCAATGTCTTTTTCATGGACGCCCCTGCTTATTTCAGCAAGACAATGCCAAACCACATTCTGCATGTGTTACAACAGCGTGATTCCCATTGAAAATGTGTGGCACATTATGAAGCGTAAAATACAACAACGGAGACCCCGGACTGTTGAACAGCTGAAGCTGTACATCAAGCAAGAATGGGAAAGAATTCCACCTACAAAGCTTCAACAATTAGTGTCCTCAGTTCCCAAACGTTTATTGAATGTTGGTAAAAGAAAAGGTGATGTAACACAGTGGTAAACATGACCCTGTCCCAGGTTTTTTGGAACGTGTTGCAGCCATAAAATTCTAAGTTAATGATTATTTTCCAAAAACAATAAAGTTTATCAGTTTGAACATTAAATATCTTGTCTTTGTAGTGTATTCAATTAAATATAGGTCGAACATGATTTGCAAATCATTGTATTCTGTTTTTATTTATGTTTAACACAACGTCCCAACTTCATTGGAATTGGGGTTGTAGATATATTAGATATGGCTAATGTTCGTGCAATGGCTGTGATTGATTCTTTCTTGACCCAGTTTCATAATTGCTTGTTTTTCCCCATAGAAAGCTCTCTGGTTTCTTGTTGGTTAGTCCTGTAACTAGTATAAAACACAAATCTGAAACTGAGCATAGACATTCAATGCTGCCGTACTTATTGTTTGATTTATCAATGTAACACACACCTTGTTTCTGACAAGTACTGGCTGTGGAATGGTCCAATGAAATCAAGGTTAAACATTTAGTCCATAAATCCAAAAGGGATGTTTGGCGCAAACACAACACTGCTCATCACCAAAAGAAAACCATAACTACAGTGAAGCATGGTGGTGGTTGTATCTAACTTTGAGGCTCTTTTTCTTTCAAGGTGGAGGGGTTTATGAACAGTTCCAAATACCAGTTAGCATTAGCACAAAACCTTCAGGCTTCTGCTATAAAGCAAAACAAATGTCAGGAAAAGCCTATGAGAATAGCTGAACTTTTGCGCGTTTAATCAGAGGCACTTTAAATGGTGGCAGTTGTGTGCTGAGTGTTGACCCCAACTTAACATGGCTTTGAATGTTATTAGTTAATTCTGAACACAGCCACATCCTTGTTATAACAGGGTGTGCAAACCTGTCTCAGTTGTTACCTTATTTTGTTTTTGTTTTTAACTTTACTTCCCCTCTAAAACATATCCCCCCCCCCCCCCCCCCCCCCCCAATTGTGTTATATCGGTTATACAAATTTTTTTTGGGACATACTTGGCAAATAAAGATGATTCTGATTCTGATAGGTCACATTAAAGATGGATTTTTAATCATTTATCTTTGGTGCGGCACGGTGGACGACTGGTTAGAGCGTCTGCCTCACAGTTCTGAGGACCGGGGTTCAATCCCCGGCCCCGCCGGTGTGGAGTTTGAATGTTCTTCCCGTGTCTGCGTGGGTTTTCTCTGGGCACTCCGGTTTCCTCCCACATCCCAAAAACATGCATGGTAGGTTAATTGAAGTCTCTAAATTTCCCTGAGGTGTGAATGTGAGTGTGAATGGTTGTTTGTTTATGTGTGCCCTGTGATTGCCTGGCGACCAGTTCAGGGTGTACCCCGCCTCCTGCCCAATGATAGGGCTCCAGCATTCCCGCAACCCTTGTGAGGATAAGCGGCTCAGAAAATGGATGGATGGATGGATTTATCTTGGTCTAATTTTTTTATATATCACAAAAGCATGGCTTTTAAAGGGAAGTGAGTATATTTTTTATATTTCTCTATTTTTTGAGGGGTTGAGCCCCTTATAGTGCTGAGCCAATGGTGAGTACCATGACAACTAGGGACGCAACTATGAGCTGTATGTTGAGCAGAGCCCTCGGTCTTGAAAAGCATCGAACAACACTAAATTCAGCTCTACTTACCTTTTGCCTTTGACATAATGTTTCAGACAGTGAAGTCAAGCCATGGATTGATAATAGCAGATCATTTATGGTTGTGTCAAAAACTTTTGGTATTCCCAATAGTCATTAATTTTTGTGATGACGATGGAAGTGATAATTCAAGCCAATGCAGCAAAATGTGGTAGTACTCCACCAAAGCAATCATGCAATAATGACTGATGTGGCGCTACTATGACATTGATCTGAATATTGTTCTTGGCACCAAAGTAGCAGAGAGAAGAGCAAGACAGTGAGGAAGTCCAAGAGTGTTGTTCCATTAATTCTTGCTCAGGGCCTCTCACTTGGGATATGGGAGAGGTCAAAGGTGCACTTGAGGGAGTCTGTAAGCATGCTTAAGTCATCTGTACAGAGTTATTCGCGGTGAGGTGAAAGCAACTTGGTCAGACAGGGGACCAATCAGATTCCAACGTAAACATCATGGCGTTGGCTCCAGAGGACTTTGTCCAAACATGGTTGCTAATTGCATCTGTCTTCATTTTCCGCAACTCACTGTACAACACCAATGAAAATGAAATCTAGATGGAACAGGAACTATTTCAAAACCACAGCGAGCACCTCAGTCTTCCCTCATTTTTTAGTCTATAACTGTTCATTTTAGAGATTGCCAACTCTGATTGCTTCTGTCAGAAATCAAAATATAATGTCTACGAAGTGATTCTACTGGAACATTTTTTCATACACACCGACTGCAAAGCAAAATATACTTTATATACACACACTCTACCGTTGTCCTGTGTGTGATAGGTGTGGAAACGTACTTAAGCACCATTCACGTGGCACAATTTTGGTTTTCAGAGGGCTGCAACTGATCTTCCATACTGTGGCATTTCTGTAGCTCCAATCAACACAGGCGCCTTATGTCATGGGCCTTTTATTCTGCCTTCACCACACCCAGCTGCATCTTAAAGTAATAGACAAGTTGTTCACACAGCACTTAATGTCACACACAAACCCAGAACATGAGGTCTGCTTATTACAGATCATTATTTATTGAAGGCTTGCCCTTCATCGCACCTTGGCAGCTTCCAGCTTAAAGGTCAGTGTATGAATATTTTAATATAATTAGTTTGGTAGTAAGGCGGCACGGTGGACGACTGGTTAGAGCATCTGCCTCACAGTTCTGAGGACCGGGTTCAATCCCCGGGCCCGCCTGTGTGGAGTTTGCATGTTCTCCCCGTGCCTGTGTGGGTTTTCTCTGGGCACTCCGGTTTCCTCCCACATCCCAAAAACATGCATGGTAGGTTAATTGACAACTTTAAATTGCCTGTAGGTGTGAATGTGAGTGCGGATGGTTGTTTGTTTGTATGTGCCCTGCGATTGGCTGGCAACCAGTTCAGGGTGGACCCCGCCTCCTGCCCGATGATAGCTGGGATAGGCTCCAGCATGCCCGCGACCCTCGTGAGGAGAAGCGGCTCAGAAAATGGATGGATGGATGGATGGATAGTTTGGTAATGGCAGGCACGTAGGGTAACTTGTTATCTGCCTCACAGTTCTGAGGAGCCGGGTTTAAATCCGGCCTCGCCTGTGTGGAGTTTGCATGTTCTCCCCGCGCCTGCGTGGATTTTCTCCAGATACTCCGGTTTCCTCCCAGATCTCAAAAACATCCAAGTTAGGTTAATTGAAGACTCTAGATTGCCCATAGGTATGAATGTGAGTGTGAATGGTTGTTTGTCTATATGTGCCTTGCGACTGGCTGGCGACAAGTTCAGAGTAGAACCCACCTCTCACCCAAAGTCAGCTGGGCTAGGCTCCAGCACACCCACGACCCTAGTGAGGATAAGCGGTTCCAAAAATGTATGGATAATAATATTAATAATGCTTATATCGTTCTTTTCAAGGCACTCAATGAAGTATTACAAATGTATACATAATTCATTCACTCTCCAGTCACACCATAGAGGTTGTAAGCTACTTATGTAGCTACATCTGCCTTGGGGCAGTCTGACGGAAGCATGGCTGCTATTCTGTACCTTCGGCCGCCTACGGCCCCTCCGACCACCACCAAACATCCAACCACATTAATTCATTGGCAATGTGGGTTAAGTGTCATGCCCAGGGGCACAACGACGACATGCGCTCGGGCGATGATACGAACCTGCGATCCTCCAGTTGCAGGGTAATACACTTACCCTCTGTGCCAGTTGCTGCACCGATCCGCCTGTCAATCGCCTGCTCCAGTCCTCCCTCATATGTGAACAAGAGCTCAAGATACTTGACCTCCTCCACTTGGGGCAGGATCTCATTCCCAACCTGGACAGGTACTGATTCTCATCCCAACCGCTTCACACTTGGCTGCAAACCACCCAGTGAGAGTTGAAGATTGCAGCTTGATGAAGCTAACAGAACCACATCATTTTCAAAAAGCAGAGATGTAATAATGAGGTCACCAAATAAGACCTTCTCAACCCTTTGGCTGTGCCTACAAATTCTATCCTTAAGGTACAAAATCACTGACAAAAGGGCAATTTTGGAGGAGTCCAACTCTCACTGGAAACAAATTAAACTAATTCCCAACAATGCAGACCAAACTCTGACAATGGTTCGACAGGGACTGAACAGCCCATATTCGTGGACCAGGTACCCTGTACTCCTGGAGCGCCCCGCACAAGACCCCCTGAAGGACACGGTTGAACACCTTTTCCAATCACATGTAGACTGGTTGGGCGAACTCCTGTGCACCCTCCCTCGTGGTTCGCTGTTCCACACCAAGGACAAAAACCAAACTGCTCCTCCTGAATGTCTGTTAAACGTCAGTAAAGGCAGTACATGTGTGATAAAACGTGTATTATTGGCGATGTTATGAGGAAACACCAATGTCTCTTGTGTGAAGCCACGGACCAATCACAGCCTGCCTGAATGGATGTGTGCGTGGTCTCTTGAAGCATCATGCCAGTGATGACTCAACGTGAGTCTGAGCTACGCTTCCTATGCATTTGAACAGGAAATATGAAAATTCAGCTATTTTAATGATGAAATCATTGAAATTATTGGATTGAAAAAGAAAATCGTTGTAAAGCACGGACTATAGAACTAAAATGGAACAATTTAATGTAATCATAAGGTTTTATTTACTATTCACATGCAGTGGAAAGGAAAGACCACCAGGTCTACCCTGACCTCATGTCACTGACTGTGTATCCATCCATTTTCTGTACTGCTTAATCCTCTCAAGGGTCGTGGGTGCGCTGCAAGCCTATCCCAGCTATCTTCGGAACCCCAGTCCTCAGAACTGTGAGGCAGACGCTCTAACCTAACTCTCTCTCTCTCTCTCTCTCTATATATATATATATATACAATCACATATATATACATATATATATATCCAGGTGGCACGGTGGCCGAGTTTGCATGTGGATCCTATCCCAGCTAGCATCGGGCAGGAGGCGGGGTACACCCTGAACTGGTTGCCAGCCAATCGCAAGGCACAAACAAACAACCATTCGCACCACATTTACACCTACGGGCAATTTAGAGTTGTCAATTAACCTACCATGCATGTTTTTGGGATGTGGGAGGAAACCGGAGTGCCCGGAGAAAACACACGCAGGCACGGGGAGAACATGCAAACTCCACACAGGCGGGGCCGGGGATTGATCCCCGGTCCTCAGAACTGTAAGGCAGACGCTCTAACCAGTCATATATATATAATATATATATATATATATATTAAAATTTCTGAGCATGTTTTTGGGATGTGGGAGGAAACCGGAGAAAAACCATATATATATATATATATATATATATATATATATATATATATATATGTATATATATATATACCGGAGAAAAACCATATATATATATATATATATATATATATACCGGAGAAAAACCATATATATATATATATATATATATATATATATATGTATATGGTTTTTCTCCGGTTTCCTCCCACATCCCAAAAACATGCTCAGAAATTTTAATATATATATATATATATATATATATATATATATATATATATGACTGGTTAGAGCGTCTGCCTTACATATATATATATATATATATATATATATATATATATATGGTTTTTCTCCGGTTTCCTCCCACATCCCAAAAACATGCATGGTAGGTTGATTAAAGACTCTAAATTGCCCGTAGGTGTGAATGTGTGCGCGAATGGTTGTTTGTTTATATGTACCCTGCAATTGGCTGGAAACCAGTTCAGGATGTACTCCACCTCCTGCCCGATGATAGCTGGGATAGGCTCCAGCACGCCCGCGACCCTAGTGAGGAGAAGATGCTCAGAAAATGGTTGGATGGATATATATTCAACAATATAATTTCATTTTCTACAAAATACTATACCATGTAATGTAGATTAAATTCTGTTCTGTCTCGAGGCTCGAAAGCATGTTCTTACGTGAGGCCACGCCCACTAACAGTCACATGACTCAGGCCGCTCTTCCCAAAGAAAAGATGGCGTCGGTTTCAGAGCTGTACGATGTAGGCTGGGAAGGTAAGGCGAATGATAATTGTTACAGAATCCGTATGTGATTGTCTTGAGGTAATGCGGTGCTCTTTACGTGAGAGACGTTCGTTTATTTTATGGTCTAAAGTGACAAAATACCAATGTGAGAAGTAGTTCGCCGCTAGTAATAATCGTAATCCTCACGATTTACCCAAGGTAAATAGCCGTCACTTTTACTTAAATATTGTTGATTTTTAGTTGATTATTGCATTACAAATATATGTTGCAAAAGATTAAACGGTTTCAGTTGCGCCCACGTCACCCTTATCTTTAATAAGCGACTGGTATTGCTATATTTAGCCATAGCTGCAGTGTAGTGAATGTAAGCCATTAATACAAATGTCGTGTTAGTAATTTAGTAATATAATGATAATTGTAGTGTGGTGATACTGTTTTTCGAAGTTCCCCAGGTAAAACGTACAGAGCGGGATGGTTACGTAAACTATTATCGGTGAAAATTTGTTTGTTCGCGTATGTATATTTTGTTTTATTGCAATTGTGCATATCACCTGCTGTTCAAAATCCATTCACATCTGAAGAAAGTTTGTTGACTAATAGACGCCGCAAATTCGAGTGGTCTGATTCCTTTTCTGTACTGTGTCTGCAGAGATGCGAGACAAGCTGCGCAAATGGAGAGAGGATAACTGCAGAAACAGTGAACAAATAGTGGACGTTGGTGAAGAGCTCATCGGTGAACATTCATCTAAACTGGGGGATGACAGTAAGTGCATCGTTGATAACTAATTGCTCATTAGAAGTTGACTATAGCAGTTAGTCCATCAATTACATTTCTTTTGTAATTTAATATGAACACTGAAGGAGAGATGCAAACTGTATGAAAGTGTGTTAAGTAACAACGCATAAACGGACATTCAGACATGATAACTTCCATACAGTATTTCCTCAAAACCTGACTTCTGCTCCAGTAAGTCAACGTGGCCAGATATGAACCAATCTAAACTATTTTAACACTAATAGGACACACGCTTAGAAACTACAAGTGTGAGGCAGTGTAAAGCAAAGACTTTCGGCTCATCAATGCTACAGGTAAGATATTCAGTTGATACAATTTCCAACACAAACACACACGTTGGTGCATTGACATACAAGGTAATTATTTTTCCGTGACCACCCTTGTAACTCCAATTAGTCGTATCTCAAATCATCTTTCCCCATTGAAATGAATAGAATTGCCATGAATGTGTTGCATTACCACATTGCGCTCCTTCTGGTGTGTGCATCCTGGCCAGTACAATACATACAGATGTATATCGGGACAACACTCACAACTTTTCAGTTTGCTGCAGTAATAGTAGTCATTTTTTCCAGAGGATAAAAAATATATGCCTGTATTTGTTTTATTGTCTCTCCACCAGTTACTGTTTGTATTCAAATAGCCGTTGCTCATAAGGTCATAACACTGTGACATTGATGGTAAACGTTAGCCTGTCTACACTGTTTTGCATTGTGGGTTAGCATTAAGCTAGTGGGCTTTCCCAAGGCAAACTTAAGTGGTTGTTTTAGATGCACAACAATTATCTTTTATTTTATGTTTAGTTTGATATTAAACTTATTTAAATGTGAGTTGAGTTGAGTTTTCTGCCATCGCCCTGTGCTCGTATCATACATTTTTGTCGCAAGTCTTGGCTTGTATCTAAAAAAAACTGCTAAGGCAGGTAACTTGTAAATCAAGGTACCACTATGTGTGTGTTTGTGTGTGTGCGTGTGTGTATGGCTTGACAGCTTGCTGGGATGGCTTGGTACCATCTGTCCATCCATTTTCTTATCCTCAGTAGGGTAACAGGTGAGCTGGATCCTATCCCAGCTGAATTTGGGCGAGGGGCGGGGCTATTCCATGAGCTGGTCGCCAGCCAATTGCAAGGCAATCGCTTGGTACCCACATAATTTTGCTGTGAAAGATCATGTGACAGGCGGCACGGTGAAATGTGGTTAGCACATCTGCCTCACAGTTCTAAGGCCTGGGGTTCAAATCCCGGCCCTGCCTGTGTAGAGTTTGCATGTTGTCCCCGTGCCTGCGTGGGTTTTCTCCGGGGACTCCGGTTTCCTCCCACATACCATTTTTATTTACTCTTTTATTCATTTATTTATTTTAATTTGTTGCTGCGTCACTTCCACCTTAAAATAAGCAAAATTAGGGCTTTATTTTCCAACAATGACAAATACATATTGCCCATTTCAGGTCAACTCAGCGGGGAAACCTCCTGACTTTCTTTTCGGCTGTTGCGTCATCACTTTCAAATATGGGATGGGCGCACCCCCATTACCGTTGTCGTCAACATCCTTTCACATTGAGCAAGTGCAGTAGGAAAAGGCTTTTACAAACTACAAACTAACTTTTACAAACTAATGTGATATTTGGATTCAGCACATCAAAATTGTCCGAAATCAGTTTAAAATCTTGGACAAAAATCAGTTGGCAAATGACCATGGTATAAGCGGGTTAATGCCCTTTGAAGAGTACAATTATCAGGGATTAATGGACTTTGGGGACGCAACCGTTCGCTGATGCGCATCAGTTCATTATTTGGTGACATAAAGGCATATAAAGAATCAGAATGATACACATCTATTTACTCAGATGTCACAAATAATTGAATTTATGACCGAGAAGTCTGGAAATAAGGGTCTGGAAAAAGTATAGAATTTTGAAATCTCAAATATGTATGGACCCTGAGCAAGAAAGAAAAGACATACAAGAAGTACATTGCACAAAATAGAAACCAAAATTATTGTCCATATATTAATTCATTCATTCATTTTCCGTACCGCTTATCCTCACTAGGGTCGCGGGCGTGCTGGAACCTATCCCAGCTACCTTCGGGCGAGGGGTGTGTGTGTGTGCCCTGAACTGGGCGCCAGCCAATCGCAGGGCATATATGAACACACAACCGTTCGCACTCACATTCACACCTACGGGCAAGTTTAGAGTCCTCAATTAACCTGCCATGCATGTTTTTGGGATGTGGGAGTAAACCGGAGTACCCGGCGAAAACCCATGCAGGCACGGGGAGAACATGCAAACTCCACACAGACAAGGCCAGATTTTAAAACGGGTCCACGGAACTGTTAGGCGGATGTGCTAACCAGTCGGCGGATGTGCTAACCAGTCGTCCACTGTGCCGCTGTCCATACATACACTATCCAATTCAATCTATCAGTAATGTTATTTGTTTGTTTGCAAAATAGTGGTGAGTTTTAATTTTGACGTTTGAGATACGATTAATATGATTAAATAGACTTGGTTTTTTTTTGTTCCCAGGGTTAAAAAAAGAATTGGTGAAGTAAAAATAATCCTTATGCCATAAATGTCAAACTTGGGCCTGGGGGCCAGATTTGGCCCACGATGTAATTATATTTGGCCCGCAAGACCATATTAAATGTGTATTAGAGCTGGCTTGCCACTATATATAGCACATCCATCCATTTTCTACCGCTTATCCAAGGTCGGGTCGCGGGGACAGTAGCTTTAGGAGGGGTGCCCAGACTTCCCTCTCCCCAGACACTTCATCCAGCTCTTCCGGGTGCCGGGGTTTCACAGGCCAGCCGAGAGACATAGTCTCTCGAGCGTTTCCTGGGTCGTCCCGGGGGTCTCCTCCCGGTGGGACGTGCCCGGAACACCTCACCAGGGAGGCGTCCGGGAGGCAGCCGAATCAGATGCCCCAGCCACCTCATATGGCTCCTCTTAATGTGGACGAGCAGCGGGTTTACGCAGAGATCCTCCTGGATGACTGAGCTTCTCACCCTTTCTCTAAGGGAGAGCCCGGACACCCTGCGGAGGAAACTCATTTCGGCCGCTTGTATCCGGGATCTTGTTCTTTCGGTCACGACCCACAGCTTGTGACACTAAGTGAGGGTAGGAACGTAGCTCGACCGGTGAATTGAGAGTTTCGCCTTTCGGCTTAGATCCTTCTTTACCGCAACGGACCGATACAAAGTCTGCATCACTACAGAAGCTGCACCGATCCACCTGTCGATCTCTTGTTCCATTCCTCCCAAACTCGTGAACAAAATACTTGAACTCCTCCACTTGGGGCAGGATCTCATACCCGACCTGGAGAGGGCACGCCACCCTTTTCTGACTGAGGACCATGGTCTCAGATTTGGAGGTGCTGATTCTCATCCCATCTCATCGTACCCCTTACTCCCGAAGCACCCCCCACAGGACTCCCCGAGGAACATGTTCGAACGCCTTCTCCGTGTCCACAAAACACATGTAGACTGGTTGTGCAAACTCCCATGGACCCTCGAGGACCCTGCCGAGGTCCACGCGATGTTGCAGAGGCGTGTCAACCAGGACAGCCCCACAACATCCAGAGCCTTTAGGAACTCCGAGCGAATCTCATCCACCCCTGGGGCCTTGCCACCGAGGAGCTTTTTAACCACCTCGGTGACCCCAACCCCAGAGATAGGAGAGCCCGCCTCAGAGACTCCAGACTCTGCTTCCTCATGGGTATATATATATATATATATATATATATATATGCGCCACTAATATTACAAATCCTAGAATGCTTTGTTAGTGTGTTGGCCCATCAAGTCTTGATGGCGAGCACCCCTTCCCTTTCTGTTGCAGTCGTCGGTGAAGCTGGCACGTCACCTTCCCAAAAATGGGAATGTTCACTAAAGTAAAAGACTGTTTGTCGTGTGCGGAGCAACGTGGCTGTAGGAAAGAATATAACATAATTTAATTAATATATATATATATATATATATATATATATATATATATATATATATTTAATGCCCTTTATCAACTCCGAGGCAGGGACTGTTTGTAGTTTGAGGTTTGGATTGTTATTGAAGGGCATTCTTATTTTTTTGGGTTTTTTTGTTGTTGGCCTTTGAAAAAAGATTTACTCAAGAAAGAAAGGTAGTTGGAGATAGATAAATAGATGATAGAGAGAAGAATTTATGTTATCTATTTAAATACAAAACAACAAACAAATACCACTGATGTCTTTTATCGCAAAATTGATTTCTCGTGTTTATAATAAAGTTTGTTTATTCCAGATTCAGTGATTAAGCAAAATTTAAGTTTGTTGTCATATGATAACCTTTAACGCTACATTTCTGCAGAAAAGGGAAACGTGCACATCGCAGTGATTTTTAATTAAATATTGAGTTTGGCCCGCGACGTTGTCCCAATTTTCAATTTTGGCCAGATGTTTTTTATGATGGTACGTTGAAATCTCATATGCAGGTACTTTGATTCAGGCTGCAACTGTTGATGTATTAAAAGCATTAAAATGGTGAATATTGAAGCCATAATTATATATTATAATTATCATTATGATAATGATTATGACTCAGACTGTAAAGTTCTTGACACATTTTTCAAAATATGGTATTTCAGACAAATGTGGACAAATTGTTCTGGAAGTGAATTTTTATAGGTTGGCAGCTCTGCTAAAGTTTCGGTAAACATTGGGTTGCATGTGTGAATAAATGCTGACAACGGTGAGTAAAGGGGGCGATGCACAGTTTCGAGAAGCAGTCCTATTGGTCGACTTAAGGTAATATGTCTGATTTGGGTTGTCCTTCATATTGTCACACTACATGGAAGATATCCCAAAAAAGACTTCATTTTGCCTTTGTAGGGCCAAGTCACTGGTCGTGGATTTTGTCACACTTAGGGATGTCCTGATCCAACCTTTTCACTTCTGATCCGATACCAATATCGGTCCAATCGGATATCAGCAATAATCATACATACTTATTTTGTAGTACGGAATGTTAGAAAAGACTTGATAAAGTGATATGACTCAGAGAATTAGTATGTTACCCTGTATTTTTTCATATTGCAATTAGGCTTTACACCGATTTTATTGGCCTTATCGTATTGGCCTTATCGTATCGGCCATTGTGCACAGTATATTTGAATCCAAAAGCTTGTTTATTTTTAGCCTTGTTGCGTGTCTTTTGGCGTAGTCCTGTAAATATCTGACGGCCAATAAAGTTATTAAAAAAATATATATATGTCGGCGGTGTGGAACAGACAACACATCTAAGACAGACAACACACAATTCCGTAATCAGACCACAAGACACTTGTCAGATACCAACGCATTCCGTTTTTTCCGATCACTGGGCTTCATCGTGTCAACGCAAACGCGACCGGATACACGCGTTACCATCGTGACGACAACAATAATGGATCGTGCCGTGTGTTTGTAAGAACAAAATGGGGGAAAACGTGTGTTGGTGGTCACCGGTGCTCAGGCGAGGACGTTCGTTTAAGGCGTGCTTGAGGTATGCTCACATACTTTTGATATGATACGTCTCGCAAGCAGGCACCAAGCAAGCAAGTGGTACCACGAACGGTTGTACGTAAACATGCCGCCGTTCTGTTGAATCATGCTCTAAAGTTTTGGTGTGGGTGAAATTATTTAATTAAAAATAAACTAATTTAATTACATTAAATTTAGCACCCATTATTTCTGTCATGTTGTAATGTTGGTTTGACGTGACTGATTATAATACACAATCTGACGAGAGCAGTGATTTCTAACCTTTATGGAGCCAAGGAACATATTTTACAATTGAAAAATCTCACGGCACACCAACAAAAAAAAATGTCACAAAATGTGGATACATTAATTACTGTATTTACTTCCTTCCATCTAATAGAATACCATTAATTTGTTCTGTCTGTCACTATGCCTCACTGGGATAAATAGAGGAACAAAGATACATTATTTATTGTAAATATAATTTATTGAGCAATTAAGTACACAAGCATATACAGTAAATGAACAGGTCATTTAAATAGACACATACCTCCATCATGTGATCGGATCGGTGATCGGTTATCGGTTTTTTAAACTCGCTGAACGGCCCCAAAAATCCAGAACGTGTAAAGCCTAATTGCAATATACAGTGGTGTGAATGTTTACCCCCTTCCTGATTTCTTATTTTTTTTGCATGTTTGTCACACTTAAATGTTTCCCGTCAGCAAACAAAATTAAGTATTAGTCAAAGCCAACACAAGTAAATACAAAATGCAGTTTTAAATGTTTTTTTATTATTAAGGGAAAAAAAAAATCCAAACCAACATGGCCCTGTGATTGCCTCCCAACACCCCGTTAAAGCATAACTGTCGTTTATCATACCCAAATTCAGTTTCTCTAGCCCCACTGAGGCCTGATACTGGCACACCTGTTCTCCAAAAAATCCTGAAGGAAAATGACCGGCCATGTGTTCGTGACCTCAAGCTGAAACAAACTTGGGTTCTGCAGCAGGACAATTATCTAAAACACACCAGCAAGTCCACCTCTGAATGGCGGAAAAAAGACTTTGGTTGGAGTGGCCTAGTCAAAGTCTTGACCTGAATCCTATTGAGATGCTGTGGCATGACCTTAAAAAGGTGGTTCATGCTCGAAAACCGTCCAATGTGGCTGAATTACGACAAGTCCCCAAATAGAACTCAGGAAGGGGACAAACACTTTTTCACACCACTGTATATCGCGGGGTTACAAAAAATCACAGTCATTTTATTCCAGTATCGTGCAGCCCTGATTCAGATCAGTATTCAAATCTTCTCTGCTTAAGTGCACACTCTCATCATGCAAAAACATGACGTAATCCCTACGATGCAGCCTTCAAGTTGAAGGCGAACAACCTGGTCAATGAAAAAGACCTATCTATCAATCTAGCTGTGGATTCTCAAGGTTCTTATTTTTGTTGTGCATATTTTGTTGTGGCACTAGCAGTATTTCTGCTTCTGTGTTACTTTATGTTGTTTCATTTACTACGGTTGACAATTTTTATTTCTCTATTCTGCCATCCCTTACTGTGCAGTGGAGTTTTGCAGAGAGCTAACAATTTTCCCAATGAGACGCAAAGTGTTCTTCCTTTAAACTGTTTTTGTCACCTTAAATGTTCAAACAAACTACATTTAACACAGCATCACTGCCATTGTCATTAGCATAACATAAGTCCTCTAGCTTAATCCTAACATACAATGGGAAATGCCATAGATGGGGAAAAATTGATTGGAATCATAATTTCTTCAACAAACATTGTAGTAACGCATACAAATGGAATTTACAGCTGTACTAAAAGCCATATACATTCTGCTCTGTGTAACAATTAGAATTGCCAAAGTTATAGGTTGTATTGTATTTAAAGCCACCTTTCAAAGCACACAAGGATGCTGTACATCAGAAAGTAAGGTTAAAAAAACCAAAACAAATTAAAAACAAAACAATAAAAAAAAAACAAGACTAGTAATAATAATAATAGTTTGTGTACTATATGCGGCATGTAAACTAGTACAGTACGGCTTATGTGTAAACAATTATGCAATATATATATATATATATATATATATATATATATATATATATTTTTTTTTTTAATGGATTAAAATGGGTGTTATTCTTGAATATAAAATGTCAAGTTTTAATGAAACCCCTTAATTTAAAGCGGGAAGTCTACAATTAATTTAAAATGATTGTTTTAATTCACATTCATTGTGGTCGTGTATAAAGACAAATTTGTATCGTTTTATCATCCAATACTTCTGCACCTAACTGTCAAATGTGTGGAAAAAAAACTCGTTTTTCATAAATGCTTGTAATCTTCTTATTTGCATCATGGAAGTGTGCAGAGGTTAAGATGTTTAGCATTTGCATTCAGCAGTCTTAAGTTTTTATGTAAATATTACAAGTCACAAAATGTTGCCCTGTTGTACGAAGCAGGGTGTTAACACATCCTCTTTTGTCTCTTCTCTGCACAGTATGGATTATTTATGAGCAGGTGATGATTGCGGCGTTGGACTGCAGTCGGGATGACTTGGCTCTGGTAAGATTTTATGGCACTTCCTTACACACGCAAGAGCTTCAAAAGCAATCATTCTTGGTCTCACAGCCATTCCCACTTACAGCATCATCTTTGCCAAATGTGTAAATACCGTTTTTATTTGGCCAAACGGTATTACCTTGTCATTCGGAAAAAAATAATTAGTTGTGGGTTGGAATAAGATGGTGTAGCACATAAGTGAGTGATCTTCATTTATAGACCTTATAGACCTTCATTTATAGGGTATTTAAAAGAGAGCGTTCATTTAAAAGCACCATATTGAAGGTGGTTGATGCTTTCATGGCTCTTCCCCCCCAATAATGTGGTTTTTGATGTTGTGGTAGGGACCGGAAGGTGTTACGTTTGCTAAAATTCTTGGATTGTTGTTTTATGTGCTGCTCTCTATTGGCGAATACAACAGGTGTACTCATATGGACCTGGTTGAAGTGGTCAGGAAGTAATGCGGATGATTGCCAGTGATTGGTGTAATCTATTTTTACGGCAGATAGGTGTAGATAGAAAAGCAGTGACATATAACGTGTGAATCGTACATGGGTCAGCTGAGAAGAGAGAGAGTTGCATATTATGGATTATGTGCTAAAACCGTGGTGCCCCAGAGAATTTGGGTGGACTCCATCTGGCCAAAAAAAAAAAAGAAATTCCAGAAAACATTAAAATCGTCAATTTAAAAAAAAATAAATAAATAAAAAAAAAAAAAAAAAGGTTGAGTTGACCGCAAGCGTGTGGCAGCCAGGTATTTAAACCTAATAGTCTGCTGAAACGCTCCAGGCAATGAGACTGCACAGGCAAAGGGCTGCTGATCCAAGTTGAGAGCCCATATGTTTTCAACAGAGCAAAGAGAGTGTTAAAGTCCCTTTTTGTTTGCTCCAATGGTCGACGTGTTGTCTTTTTACTTCCCACATGGATGATGATCTGAGACACAGATGGAGGAAGGGACACGCACCGTCCGCACCGTTGCCCTGCCGCGCATGTTGTGGGCATTGCGTGTGAGACTGAGCAGGAGTGGGGTGGCTGGTCAAGGATGGCATTCGCAAATGACGTTGCTGGTGCGGCTGAGCGATATTGGGGTGGCTGGATGAGGATGGTGCTGGGGAATGACGCCTACGAGGTGGACCATCACCATGCCGGGACACCGCATTCTTGAGCAGACTTTGGTGCCAACGTGAAACCAAGCCGTGAGAGGAACCACCCAGTTCGCCATTATCAGCAGAAGACGACACCCTCTTCACTGGCGGGCCCCAAGATGCTGGACCAGGGGCCAGAACGCCATAGCCAGGAATCATCTCAGGCTGTGCAGACAAGGACGTGAGAGCAGCGGTGTCATCCAACAGGGCAGAAAATCTGTTCTTAAAAGCCAGCAGTGGGGGAGCAGATTTGCTGCTCTTTTTGCCACGGGAAACCACCTCGACCCAGGTGGTCTCATGCAGCGTAAGTTGAGCAGGACAGCTCCAGGCAGGTACCCGGATCCAACCTCAGTGTATCTGCCAAGAAAGATGCAGCCCTCCTTGTCGCTGGTCCACTAGGCTGCTCTGCCAAGATTACGGCGGAGAGTTGAGAGAGGCGAGTGGTCAAGCTGGCAATCATGGACTCCTTTCCCCAGAGCTCCTCTGACAGCATATGCAGGGTTCACGCTCCCCGTTCGCCACCTCGCCAATGGCTAATTGAAACGGATATTGGGAAGCAAATAGTGCCCATGTTCGCCACGCTGGCGTCAAAACTAAAAAGCCCTTCCCGATTAAAGAAGGAAGCGCGCTCATTCTGCCGTGTGTGAATGGCTTTATGGTTGAGTTTTTCTTTATTACTGCAATTTATAATTGAAGTGTCGATGGTCTGTGTGTCCTGCAATTCACATTAGCTCTCGTGACTCACTAGCTGCCTTCTTCATCAATGCACGAGCTGCTAATCCCACTTTGGTTGTCATGTCGAGCAGCGGCGCTGGCTCGAGGCAGGGCCGTATGTAGCAAGCTAGTCATTTGGGGGCCAAAGACAAACAAAGTCAGCCCCCCTTTATGTAATTTAGACCACTTTGTCCTGCTTTTGCAATTTGTTGCAATTCTCTGACAGCTAAAGTTAGCCTAATAATATTTACCACCAAAGATTTAAAAAATGATCTTCAACTAAAAGGTTGAAGTAATTTGAGTAAATTCTATATGACGTCCTTAAGATTCTTCTTGATTATCAAATAGGTGAATCATCTCAACACTTTAATTGAAAAGAACATTAACATTTAATATAGTTTACTATTTGAACAGCTTTAAAACGCACATCTTGGTGATGAAAAGCGTCACTCATCTCTCTCCACTTTATCTCTATACTCGGCTGACACTGACAGCAGTGCTACTGACGAGCATTATTCTACAGTAATACATTTTTAAAGTTAGTTCAATAAGTCAATATTCTACTGTGATGGAACGTTTTTCTTTTTTAAATAGTAATTTGTTCCTCTTATCAATTCATCATAACATTTAGGCTTGGCCTACAGGAAAGAGTTATTTGTTGGCTATATCCAGTGTTGTGTTGGTCCTACTATAGAATAATTTCTTGTTTAGTGAATAATGCTAAGATAAGATAACAAACTTCCTCCTGAAAGATCGCATGCTAAATCGCAATATTTCTTTAAAAGAAACAAAGCAAAAAACACGCAGTTAAGATTTTTTTTTTGCCCATACCGTTTAGCCATATGCCTGATTGATGACTAGGTAGTTTTAATTTTGCCCACATCGTTGAGGCTTATCTGTTTCCCTCCCAGTGACGAGGACTGGGTAAGTGTGGCTAATGGTTTAGCCACATAAACATGCTATGTTGTGGCTAACTACACACAAGTGTGGCGAGGAGATTTTTATATCGTTTAGCCACATTTGCTAAGAGGTTTCAATGACCCAGTGCCAACTCTGCATATGTCATCTCGAAGGTGGTCTTATTTGTCTTCTTTAGCACGTCATCACGATCGTCACAATGATCGGCAGGCATTTCAGTATCATAGCAGCAATGTATGGGACTATTATCAGCACGCAGGCTAGCAACACGTTGGTATACTAGACTGCGGGCAGCTAGCATGGAGGAAACCTCGTCCGTGGGCAAACGCCACGGTTGTGGGAGGAGGAAGTCTGTGAGTTCAATGATCAGACAGGATCGTAGAAGCTTCGAAATGTCTCAAAAAATGTCCATGGTCAATGATAGATCTAAAACAATATGCACACCACTACAGATTCTCGTCCTTCCGACATTGCGTTTTTATGTTTTATTTTTCCGCCCCAGCCAACAAAAGACTCATCTTTTAGAAAAGGCGGAACTCTGTTAGCAGAATTAGTTTTCTACGGTGGCCCAGAAGTGCAAAACACAACAGCAAATAACTAATCACAACGAGAAATAACTAAACACTAGAGCAAATTAAAAAAACACAACAACAAATAACTAATCACTATGAAAAATAACTAAAGCACAGCAAATAACTAATCAGGACAAAACACTAAACAACAGCTAATCAAAAAACACAACAGCAAATAACTAATCACGACAAATAACTAAACACAACAGCAAATAAAAAAAACACAACAACAAATAACTAATAACAAATAACTAAACACAGCAAATCAAAAAACACAAAAGCAAATAACTAATCACAGCAACAAATAACTAAACACAGCAGGAAATCAAAAAGCACAACAGCAAATAACAAATCACAGCAAATGAAGAAACACAACAACAAATAACTACGGTAATCACAACAGCAAATGAAAAAACACAACAGCGATCAAAAAACACAACAGCAAATAACTAATCACGACAAATAACTAAACACAACAGCAAATAAATAAAAAAACACAAGTAATAACAAATAACTAAACACAGCAAATCAAAAAACACAAAGGCAAATAACTAATCACAGCAACAAATAACTAAACACAGCAGCACATCAAAAAGCACAACAGCAAATAACTAATCACAGCAAATGAAGAAACACAACAACAAATAACTACGGTAATCACAACAGCAAATGAAAAAACACAACAGCAAATAATTAATCACAGCAACAAATAACGGTGAAAGAACCAAATTATTCCCAGCGAACAAACTGTAAATGGTCGATGACTCATTTAGGACAAGCTTGTCTTGCTTTTGCAACTTCACAGCAAGATGTCTTCTTTTTCCTTTTGTTCAGTAGTTCAAGGTATGCATCAACTACTTGAATACTGCATACAGTTAGAATAAATGTACTTTGCATGTAATTTCCTGACTGCATTGTTTTAGTTTTAATGTTCTAATGTAGCGCTTAAATTTCATTCAGAATAATCTTAAAAAGATCTTCAAAAGTCTTCCTGCACAAACCCTGTTAAGATTTTTTTACAGATTAAGCAGTTACCAGGGACAACAAGCTCACCCATGTGGGCAACCAGGGTAAAACATAAACCCAAATATATATTTGGGGTAGTTTGGGTTGGACAGTGTCTTATGAAAGCAAAGTAGGCCAAATATCAAAATTGCAATTTTTTCTTTTGTGCATGCGAATGGAGCATAAAATAGTTTAGTAGATGCAGCCAACTATAATTGGTGTCTCTCGTCTGCCCACATCCTTGCAGACCTGTCTACAGGAACTGAGGAAGCAGTTTCCAGATAGCCACAGAGTGAAGCGATTATCGGGCATGAGACTGGAAGCTTTGGAAAGGTAAGCATGGAAGAGCGGAAGAGGGGGCAAAAACATCGCTTTTGTGAATTGTACTTCGGGAGGCTAGAAATCAGAACCCATTTAAAAATTGCGAATCAATAGTCTGAGTGTCTATGTATATGTACCGAAAGGCTTGAGGGTTGGGTGTATTTATGTTGGATCACCCAGCATTCATTTACTGAATTGGGTAACGTGCAGAAAGCTTTTTCGCTGGGTAGCCCTGTATAGCCCTTGAGTCGGAGTTCGGGATTCCCGGGAAGGAAGTGGTCAGATCCCACTGTTATTCTCGGGGTCCCTCAATCTCTGTTTTTGTCTTTCCTGTCCGGTTTTGGTCCTGGTACAAATCAGTGTGTCTTGGCCCTGTAAGTCCTTACGTCACTTCACGTGTTTTCCCTTCCTTCAGTGGTTTATTTTATTTACAAATCTGTAAAGAAATTTTACTTTAATCTTTTGTCAGATTAAATAACCTAAACACAGTAGTTAATTGGTAGAAAAAAAGGGTACACTTAAGGTTCAAATAGTAATTCCAACCCATATGTCCCCCACCCCACCATCCAACCACCACCACCAAATGAGTGGCTTGCGTCACTGACCCATCTGAAATATTCTTAACTGTTGCAGTGTGTGCACTGGGACACTGTCTGACTGGACACTCACTGCCTTTGACACCTAAAATATTAGTGTTTCAGTTTTGAATACAAAAAAAAAATACAAATTGACATGATTGTTATGTACCTGATGGAATATGACAGGTATAGTGCACATGCCATCTTATGTTAGTTTATTTCCTGTATTTCTCTACTGTATAATTTGGCATTTAAAAACTTGGCTCTTAAATAATCATGTTCGCTTAAACCATCAGTTTGGGTGACCAAGTTCACATGTAGTGTCTTGTTATTGGTCAAGACACAGACAACCAAATCAACAACTTGGCTGCAAATCTAAGCACATTTTTCATGGAGCAATATGATCTTGTTTAAAGGTGAATCAACCTGGGTACAATTAAACAAATAGAATATTCAAAACAGAGGGCTTTTTTTGCATGGATTTCTTGACTCATTGTGAAATGATACAAGACTCTCACATGGTTGGCTGTGTAACCAGCAACCTACACTTAAATGAGTGTTTATTTCATACTTAAGATCACCACTGATTACTGTATAACCTTACTGTAATCATAGAAACATGCATGCTGTATACAGAAACTTGATTCTCCCGAACTGTTTGATTCCCACACCATCTAATTTTATAAGATTGAAAGCGGATTGTGTGAAAACTGAGATTTTTTTTTTCTCCTCTTTTTCTGAAGGTACGATGAGGCCAACAAGCACTATGATGCTATTCTTCAAGATGACCCCACAAATACGGTAAGACATTTATTGCCAACCAGGGTGCCATGGCAACCTAGTATTCTACGAGAGATCATCAGCGGTGCTGCAGAAAATGAATCCAATTTCACTTAATTTGTCAGAAAATTATAGTTTATTCATTTTAAATATACTTTTGCGCATCTATCTATGCCAGCGACATATAGTGACAGGCAGAACAATTAAATGCTATTGAATTAGATGGCAGAAGGCACAATAAACCTGTGTTTCAACCTGTTGCCATTTCTGTAACAAAAAAAGTCCTGGCTTCCTGCATGTACAATACCTTTGTGTTCAATTAAACCGGCCCAGATTTCACACTGAGGAAGTAAATTTAAGTAAATTGGGACGAGATCATCATTATTTCAGTAGTCAGACATAGTTTG
>NC_084507.1:6133778-6151278 GCF_024500385.1 Phyllopteryx taeniolatus | reverse complement strand
AGGCGAGCCCGACTATATCTAGTCGGAACTTCTCGACCTCACACACCAGCTCGGGCTCCTTCCCTGCCAGAGAGATGACATTCCACATCCCTTGAGCCAACTTCTCCAGCCGGGGATCAGATCCCCAAGGTCCCTGCCTTCGGCCAACGCCCAGCTCACACTGCACCCGACCCCTATAGGCCCTCCTTTTGAATCATGCTATCAGAGAGGTACCGGTATTAATTCGACAATTTGTGGTTTTAATTTACAGTGTTTTTCAGTTTGACTGAACTGGACTGTTTACTGTATAACTGTTGTAGTGTTTCGTGTATAAGGTGCATTACGCACTATTGACTTTTGAAGATTTTTGTCGCGGGAAAAAAATCTTCAAAAATCAATAGTGTGTAATCTGGAATATAGTAAAAGTTTGAAAATTCCTTCACAGTAAAACGATATACATGAATAGATGTGTTTCAGTTCAGCCATAAATCTGTTTTAAATCTTGTGATTTATAAGTTTTCATTATATTTAGGCACATATTTAAAATGCTATAACTCATCTACTCCTATATTGTGTTTTAAGTATTTATGCTCTGATACACTCTGTTTTAGTTTTAACACTGCGGCTTTATGGGGGTATTTTCCACCTCCCATGTGGCCATTGGCACCTGAGCCATATAGTTGTTAAAATACTTTTTTAAATCCGTTAGTCCCCTAATCCCATAAATAGTTGTTGAAATGTGAATGTTAATCAAGCTCACGTGTATTTATTCCCCCTATGCAGCTTTTGTTGAGTAATTTTTATTGTCTTGAACCGGGACTAAATGTTATCCAGGCATCTCTAGTTTTGTGCAATACGTGCCAATGGTCACGTGGGATGTAGAAAATACTTCCAAAAAGCCGCAGTATTAAAACTAAACACTAGGGTGCACCACAATATTAACTACATTATTTAAGAACAGGGAAACCTCAGTGTTAATAATATTACTGATCAGAATTGATTAGAAAAACAAATTAGGAGAGGATCACCACTAACATTTATTGCATATAAATATATAAATAGATGGGAGGTCATGGGTGCGCATTATACATAGGAAGAATAGTTTTCCTGATTTATTTATTTTTTTTTAGTTTTGGGGGTGCGCATCATACTCAAGCGTATTATCCATCCATTTTCTACCGCTTATCCGAGGTCGGGTCAGCAGGGACCCCCAGACTTCCCTCTCCCCAGTCACTTCATCCAGCTCTTCCCGATGCGTTCCCAGGCCAGCCGAAGGACGTAGTCTCTCCAGCGTGTCCAGCTCATGACCATAGGTGAGGGTAGGAACGTAGATCGACCCGTAAATCGAGCGCTTCGCCTTCCGGCTTAACTCTTTCTTTACCACAACAGATTGATACAAAGTCTGCATCACTGCAGACGCTGCACCGATCCGTCTGTCGATCTCCTGTTCCATTCTTCCCTCACTCGTGAACAAGACCCCAAGATACTTGAACTCCTCCACTTGGGGCAGGATCTCATCCCCGACCTGGAGAGGGCACGCCACCCTTTTCCGACTGAGGACCATGGTCTCAGATTTGGAGGTGCTGATTCTCATCCCAGCCGCTTCACACTCAGCTGCGAACTGCTCCAGTGAGAGTTGGAGGTCACGGCTTGATGAAGCCAACAGAACCTCATCATCTGCAAAAAGCAAAGATGCAATACTGAGGCCACCAAACCGGACCCCCTCTATGCCTCGGCTGCGCTTACAAATTCTGTCCATAAAAGTTATGAACAGAATCGGTGACAAAGGACAGCCTTGGCGGAGTCCAACCCTCACCAGAAACGAGTCCGACCTACTGCTGAATATGCGGACCAAACTCTGACTCCGGTCATACAGGGATCGAACAGCCCGTATCAGGGGGTTCGGTACCCCATACTCCCGAAGCACCCCCCATAGGACCCCCCCCGAGGGACACGGTCGAACGCCTTCTCCAAGTACACAAAACACATGTAGACTGGTTGGGCGAACTCCCATGCACCCTCGAGGACCCTGCCGAGGGTGTAGAGCTGGTCCACTGTTCCACGGCCAGGACGAAAACCACACTGCTCCTCCTGAATCTGAGATTCGACTTCCCGACGGACCCTCCTCTCCAGCACCCCTGAATAGACCTTACCAGGGAGGCTGATGAGTGTGAACCCCCTGTAATTGGAACACACCCTCCGGTCCCCCTTCTTAAAAATGGGGACCACCACCCTAGTCTGCCAATCCAGAGGCACTGTGCCCGATGTCCACGCGATGTTGCAGAGGCGTGTTAACCAGGACAGCCTTACAACATCCAGAGCCTTGAGGAATTCCGGGTGAATCTCATCCACCCCCGGGGCCCTGCCACCGAGGAGC
The DNA here is from genome assembly GCF_024500385.1 of Phyllopteryx taeniolatus. NCBI lineage: Eukaryota > Metazoa > Chordata > Actinopteri > Syngnathiformes > Syngnathidae > Phyllopteryx > Phyllopteryx taeniolatus. Next base: position 6,148,922 of record NC_084507.1, on the reverse strand, counting down.
TTTTTAACCACGTTGGTGACCTCAACCCCAGAGATAGGAGAGCCCGCCTCAGAGAACCCAGACACTGCTCCCTCATTGGAAGGCGTATCGGTGAAATTGAGGAGGTCTTCGAAGTATTCTCCCCACCGGCTCACAACGTCCCGAGTCGAGGTCAGCAGCGCCCTATCCCCACTATACACAGTGTTGATGGTGCACCAGAATTTCCTCGAAGCCATCCTGAAGTCTTTCTCCATGGCCTCACCGAACTCCTGCCATGCCCGAGTTTTTGCTTCAGCGACCACCAAAGCTGCATTCCGCTTGGCCAGCTGGTACCCATCAGCCGCCTCAGGAGTCCCACAGGCCAAAAAGGCCCGATAGAACTCCTTCTTCAGCTTGACGGCATCCCTCACTGTCCACCAACAGGTTCGGGGATTGCCGCCACGACAGGCACCAACCACCTTACAGCCACAGCTCCGGTCGGCTGCCTCAGCAATGGAGGCGTGGAACATGGTCCACTCGGACTCGATGTCCCCCGCCTCCCCCGGAACATGATCAAAGTTCTGTCAGAGGTGGGAGTTGAAACTCCTTCTGACAGGGGATTCCGCCTGACGTTTCCAGCAGAACCTCACAATACGTTTGGGCCTGCCATGTGGGACTGGCATCTTCCCCCACAATCGGAGCCAACTCACCACCAGATGGTGATCAGTTAACAGCTCCGCCCCTCTCTTCACCCGAGTGTCCAAGACATGCGGCCGCAAGTCCGATGGCATGACCACAAAGTCGATCATCGAACTGCGACCTAGGGTGTCCTGGTGCCAAGTGCACGTGTGGACACCCTTATGCTTGAACATGGTGTTCGTTATGGACAAGCCGTGATGAGCACAGTCCAATAACAGAACACCGCTCGGGTTCTGATCGGGTGTGCCGTTCCTCCCAATCACGTCCTTCCAGGTCTCACTGTCATTGCCCACGTGAGCTCTGAACTGCTGTTTGGTGCATAGGCACAAACAACAGTCAGGACCCGTCCCCCCACCCGAAGGCAGAGGGAGGCTACCCTCTCGTCCACCGTGGTGAACCCCAACGTACAGGTGCCGAGCCGGGGAGCAATAAGTATACCCACACCTGCTCGGCGCCTCTCACCATGGGCAGCTCCAGAATGGAAGAGAGTCCAACCCCTCTCTAGAGGACTGGTACCAGAGCCCAAGGTGTGTATGGAGGCGAGTCCGACTATATCTAGTCGGAACTTCTCGACCTCACACACCAGCTCGGGCTCCTTCCCTTCCAGAGAGGTGACATTCCACGTCCCTAGAGCCAGCTTCTGTAGCCGGGGATCGGATCGCCAAGGTCCCCGCCTTCGGGCACCGCCCAGCTTGCACTGCACCCGACCCCTATGGCCCATCCCACAGGTGGTGAGCCCATGGGAAGGAGGACCCACATGACCCTTTCGGGCTATGCCCGGCCGGGCCCCACCAGGCGCTCTCCTTCGAGCCCCACCTCCAGGCCTGGCTCCAGAGGGGGCCCCCGGTGACCCGCGTCCGGGCAAGGGAAACCTGAGTCCATTTTTTGTCTTCGTCATAAGGAGTCTTTGAGCCGTGCTTTGTCTGGTCTCTCACCTCGGACCTGTCTGCCATGGGTGACCCTACCAGGGGCGTGAAGAAGCCCCAGACAACATAGCTCCTGGGATCATTGGGACACACAAACCCCTCCACCACGATAAGGTGACGGCTCAAGGAGGGGTCAAGCGTATTAGCCGCAAGAAATTACGGTAAAACTGACAAACCATGTTGTTTTGGGCTGCTCATTTGTGCAAAAACTTTGTTTTGGAGACTAACAATTAGGCTTTACACGATCAGGATTTTGGGGCCAATCAGCGAGTTTTAAAAAACGATAACCGATCTCCGATCACAAGATGGAGTAGTGTGTCTATTTACATGACTTTTTCCTTTTACTGTATATACTTGTGTACTGTATACTGAGTATCTTCTCTAGTCCAGTGGTTCCCAACCAGTGTGCCGTGGCACATTAGTCTGCCATGAGCAATCTTCAGGTGTGCCATGGGAAATTATCAAATTTTACTTAACAGTTAAAAAAATTATTCATTTACAAGAAATCATGTATCTTTGTTCCTCTATTTATGCTAGTGAGGCATAGTGACAGACAGAACAAATAAATGCTCTTCTATTAGATGGCAGGAAGTGTATATAGAAATTACTGTGTATCTACTTTTTGCGACATTTTTGTTTTTTGGTGTCATGAGATTTTCCAATTGTAAAATATGTGCCTTCTCTCCATAAAGGTTGGAACTCACTGCTCTATTCAGGCCATGTATTCTAATCGGTCAGGTCAAACCAACATTACAACGTGACAGAAATAATGGGAGCTAACCTACTGTAGTTGAGTTACTTTATTGTAATTAAATTACTTCACACACACCGAAACTTTAGAGCATGAATTGACATCATGTTGGGATGTTTACGCACAACCGTTAGTGCTACCACTAGCTTGCTAGGCTACATAACGTTTTGTTGCCTGCTTGCGAGCCGTATCGTATTAAAAGTACGTGAACATACCTCAAGCAAGCCTTAAATGAACGTAATCAGCGCACTTTTTCCCCCATTTTTAAATTTTTATTTTAATTTATTTTTTTAATAATACATGCGTCGCAATATCGTCGCCATGGTAACGAGTATATCCAGTCGCGTTGGAGTTGACAAGATAAAGCCCAGTGATCGTAAAAGACAGGATGCGGTGGTATCGGAATACAAGATTTTATTGCAGTAGTCTGACAGTGTAATCGTGAAAGACCAAATTTGTCTTGTAGTCTGATCCACGCATTACATGTTGTCTGTACCACACCGCCGACATGTTTTTTCATTTTTTTTTTCAATAACTTTATTGGTTGTAAGGTATTTACAGTACTACGTCAAAAGACAGGCGACAAGGCTAAAAATAAACTAGCTTCTGAATTAAAATATACTGTACACGATGGCGACGCAAAGTAAATGTCTTTTGCGGAGCCGATCCATGATGTCAAAACATGTCACAAAATTGAAGATTTTAAAAGCCATTGCCATCTTAACACTGAAAAGCACTTGTACATGGACATTAAATGTTCATGAAGAATTTGTGTGAGAATATCACAGTGGTAATGGAACAAAGTGTATACTTACACCATTGCTACTGTGTCCAGTGGAGTTGCATTAATTACAAAAGTCTCCATTGCATTACCAACTAACGTGACTTAATAAGTGGATTCCTTTTGATGGTATGTTAGAAGAAGGCTCAAATATATAGCCCAGTTGACATAATTCTTACATTGTTCCCAATGGCTTTGATAATGACTGAAGGAGAGGAAGCCCCACTCAATCAAGTGCCAATATAAAGTAAGCTGTGGCAGGGCAGTGCACTTTGAATGGAACAGCATCTTCTTGTTAAGTTTTTCACTCACTACCATGAGCAGGAGGGTAAAGCGGGTAAACGGTGGAAAAGTCAGAGCAGTGGAAGTAATAATTCATAATTCAGATTGATATTCTAATCCACCACTAGGTCAATTCAGCATCAAAACAATGCGTAAAACATTTTTCAGATCATGTAAATTGAACAAGTAGAGTCCAAGATGGATGCTGCGCCCGCAGGAAGTCCAGCTTTTGGGTTCAGGGCAGTGTGCCATTTTCCTCTAATGGTTCTATGATGACTCACCACTTTTTTCTTAGCCTGTGAGCTCATTTATTGGACATATCTTCCTTAATGTCTTAGTTGCCTTCTTCATTTAAAGCCTCCATTATTGCAATAAATACACTTTACAATGCTAATCTATTGTTTATGGCTTCTCCCGTTTATCTTCATGGCTATGTTGTTATAATATACCAAATTGCTAGCGTTTGGGCAAATAAGTTTTCATACTCATACAATCAGTCACTCAGTCACATTCCCTCAGACAAACACTCTTGAGTCAATTTTTCAAATCGTGTTTACTTTCTACTCTTCAGGCTGCAAGAAAACGCAAGATCTCGATATTGAAGGCCCAGGGAAAGAGCCCTGAAGCCATCCGGGAGCTCAATGAATATTTAGAGCAGTAAGTCCCTCTCACCTCATTCCACAATTGAAAGACTGCCATTTCTAATATGCATCTTTAGTGTATGTGCTATATTTATCTTGTCTATTAAAAAAATTATCAATTTTACAAATACAGTCCCTGTTGCAAGAAAAAACATGGGTAGTTGGGTGGATATTATGGGTAAATGGATATATTTTGTAGTGGGGAAGATTTATACATGTTTAATACCTGTGCACGTTTCAATAATCTGGTGCTATCCTGATTAGAAGGAAAGTAATGTGTCTTATTGAAAATTGCCTTACTTTTCTTAATATTTCTGTATATCTGTCCATATAAACATAGCTAGTTTTGGCTAGATTAATTTGCATGTCTTATTCATTATTTTTTTCAGTGGTCAGTTTGTGTTCACAGATTTGTTGGTGACCAAGAAGCATGGCATGAGTTGTCAGAACTCTACATAAATGAACATGAGTAAGTACATTGGCATTATGCCACTAAAGTAGGGCACCCTCTTTTCAGTGAGTCTGAGTAAAGATTTCATTTGATTTCACTTTCTTGAGTGCATGGATAGGCTCCAGCACGCCCGCAACCTTAGTGAGGAGAAGCGGCTCAGAAAATGGATGGATGGATGAATGTTTTTATGCTCTCTTAACACAGTCTCGCTATATAAAGACATGGTGGTTGAAAGTCGCCGTCTTGTTCACTGCTTTAGTCAGTCTCCTCCACCTGCACGCTTTCCTTTCTAAAGATAGATGGAGCGGCGTCTCCTTTATTATGAATGCCGTGTGCGTGCGCCCGTCCCCCTCGCTATGACGAGAGCAAGCCTTGCGTGGCGGAGCGGTCGCGAGCTGGAGAAAATACGTGCTTGCGGAGGGTCCCCTCCATCGTCGAGCCAGGACGTGCCGCTGACAAGGGCGCAGATAGCACTGGTACCCGCTCAGATTCATAATGACATCGATCCATCCCCTCCACTTTGTAATCCCCCCCTCTTCCTGAAGTTGGCTCTCCAACTCTGCAATGGTGACGAAGCTTACAAGCCAACATTAAAATCAGGCTATCTGCTTCTCATGTTAAACACTACCTGTATAAGCTACATGTTATGTTGTTACGTTTGTACGGCTGACAAGCGCTGGGAGCACACAATTCAGGCCTTACGAGCCCAGTTGAAATTGTACACACCGTCACCGCACCGCGTCGTGAGTCTCACTCGCCACACTGTAAAACATGTTTGCTTAAAAAACTTAAAATTAAGTAGCAATTTACACTATTTGTATATTTATCTCGACATAGCTAGATAGGTCTTATACTCAACACTAGCTGAATTAAAATACATTCTAAATATCCATGGAAATAGTTACATCTTTTCTTTTTAAACTTTGAACCAGCACCTATTTTTTACAGCATCCGGCCAGTGGCTAGGGTTTGAAAATCAGGTTGCCGCGCGGTGCCTGTTCTAAAAAAATAAGAAACAAAAACCAATTACAGCGTTTCGTCATATATAAAAATGTTTGTGTTGTATGCACCATAGGGAAATCCTAATATTTAATTAATGTGAATTTCATATACAGTTTACATAATTATTTTTATGTAAACGTTGTTGTTGTTATTGTTTAAACTACAGTTCATACACACATTCAAATAAAACTTATTTAGGCATGATCGCAAATAAAATTTCTCCAATATGTTTTGTTTCATATGTAATGCATGGTCATGCTGTGACTCCCCAAAGAAGGGTGCGACCAAATCATGTGCTGGTGCGACCAACTGAAATAGTTCGTCGCACCAGAGTGACCAGTTTAAAAGGTAGTGTAGAGCACTGTGCTATTTATTGTTTTTGTGTGTGCACGAATATTCGTGGTTCAATTGGAAAGCGAAAACAAGCTTTTTCACCACAGCCCTATGTGCTCGATTAGGGGGAGGGGGGGGGCACTGCCCCACTTTACCATAATGCAAAAAAAAAAACAAACGCAAAAATGGCATCTGATATTGCACTAGGCTTTATTTTACAGTGAGTCCGCATAATTAAATTATATTACCTTTACACTTATTAAAATCTATAGATACTGTAGAAGGATGGAGCTATTAAATTCAATTGCAATGTTTTCGAGTTCAGGGTAGAGTTATCTCTACCTTTGCATCAATGCTCTTTCCCACAGCAACAAAGGTCAGTCATGTTATCCAACCCTTCCTGCTCGCCAACACAAAACACTAAGCCCTGCCTGCACATGGACCAGAAAACTAGATGCAGTGGAACCTCAATTTTAACAGCTATTCGAAGTCTGGACAGTACGTGTCCTAAAATAGTTTCCAGTTGTCACTTTGTTGACGAAGTCTTAGTTCCAGAATTGGCCAATGTTTACTGGCGCTGTGTCCCAATATAGGCATAGACTGGGACACACGTATTTCACGGGTCACAGATATAAGGCTTCTTTATACTTGCACGGGTGGCGACCGTGCCGATGTCACTGCGGCGATGCTGCCTGCAGTTTGCCTTTATACTCTAGCGCAACCCACATGCGCTGTTTTAAAAATTTGCTGCAGTTCTCCTCCAAGTTGGGGGTGTCGCTACGGCTGGTATTTGCTAGGACACCACAGGCTGGAGTTTCCTCTGCATTTTATGGCCAATTCCCGTAGCCATTTTTACTTTCCGGAACAGGGAACGAAGCAACAACAATGGCGACCGTGGAACAGTGCCTGCTAGAACAAATGGAAATAGATGACCAGATGGTGCGTTTAATTATATTGCAAAATCGATCAAAGTGGCATGTGCAGCTGAGTAGCAGAGTACATCAAACACGGCATGTGACTAAAACGGACCAATCACGATGGATGATCTCCGGCATTCTGCGCACGTCGACAATTTGTGCCATGTGCGTGTCAAGTGTCGCATTGGGGCCGCGCTGCCCAATGCGTCAGTCACGTGATGCAATGCGGCGCGCGAGTATAAAGAGGCCTATACAGTATGACTGGATCCAACCAACAAACTTGTCTCTTGTGCCTACGTGATGGCCACGTTGAATCTGCCGACATTCCATCAAAGGCAATACATTGACATCTGGAGGCCATGTTTAATGTGGCAACCATTCCAGGCCATGCATTGACTTGGCGGCCATGATGAACACACTAATTCCTCGCAGCTCATGAAAGCGACACACCTTGACTCGCCTATGAGTATGTCAACAATATCACAATCAAGCACACCAGCATGGTGAGTTTGGATAACATTTTCAAATGTTCTGACATTTTCAAGCGTTTTTATATTTATTTACAATAACTTTGTACTGTAGTGGCCGTTTTAGGCCACGAAAAAAGTACAAAACAATAATTTTGTACTGTACAGTTGGTGTGAGAGAGGAGGATGCAGGAGATAGGCTTACATGGAAAAGGATGACATGCTGTGGCGACCACCTAATGCGACAAGCTGAAAGGAAAAGGAGAAGACAATAATATGGTTGCATATGGCCACAAAGCAAAAGTGCTTTAATGTAATGGACAATCGGCAGTAACGGACAACACCAGGTCACCATGCTAGCAAGCTCATAACCAATGTTAGCAAACCCACCTTCAAAATTGTTGAGGTACGATGAGATGTAAAACAATTCCAACAGAAAGAGTGAATATTGATGCGCACATATTGAACAATGCGAACATTGATTTGTCTCCACAAATGGGGTCACATCACAAAGTTTCACTTTACAAAGAGGAACTAGACAAGGATGCCTACTCTCACTCCATGCTATTTGCACTATTTTTCTAACCACTGGCAATATCGATACAGCAGAACACTAGTATTAAAAGTATCTGCTCTCCTGTGTCCCCCCTCTGTCCGGCTGCATTTTCGATAAACATCAGACAGAACGGACAAGGGGAATAGGGGTGTGAACCACACCAGAACAATATTTTGACAGTCTAGATATTTGACTACAAGTAATGTTACAAAGTCAAATTGTGTTTTTTTGGATGGGATGGGGGGAGGACAGACACCTGGTGAGGACATGTAACGACTAACCAATAGGACAAGATTAGAGATGACAGAAAAGGGCAGGGCAGGATTCGGGAAATGAGCAAGGCAGTATTACTGATGAATGGTACGGTGGGATGCTTTTATAGTGTCTAAACACCTGTCTAAGAACCTGTGAGTTGATATCTTAATACAACCTGTGTTGTTATTAGTGGTCCCAGCACAAGCAATTGAAGGCTATAGCGTGTCTATGGAACTTATTATTGAATGAACATCGTATCACATGCATGTTAGTCAACTGGTGTACAGAGTTGCTGTGCCGGTACATCGAGGAAGGGTAGGCCCGACCCCCTCCCGCATGTCTTTCTTTTAACAATAAGTAAAGATTTGTGCACGACAGAGTGGAGGTACATCAGAAAATCAGAAGAGCAGAGATAACTCAAGCAACTTTACTCATCATACTCTATCATTCACCTAGAAGTAGTAGTATTTTTAGAAATATTTTTGTTTTACTTTTTGTCTTTAAGGAAAGTAATGTGGTGACCACCCTGCGTGGTGGGGTGGTACCCTCGCTATTGATTAGCCGGCACTGATTACATACAACCCTGGATAATGGTGATAATGTTTTGAGCTAATGCTCTACAATAAAAAACCAAGTCTGACGCACACAGATTAATTTTGTCCGAATTATTAAACTCATTATTTGGCTCTGGACTGTGTGTAAATGGCCTTCAAAAACCAGCATCGCTGTACCACTACTGACTATGTTACTCTGGAGAAATTATTGCTGTGAAAAAGTCAATTCAAACGGGTTTTTATTAAAACAACAAAGATTGTGGTAGAGTAAGACTTGCACATTATTGTATGGCACCTTAGGGATAAAAGAGGAAATACCAGTAGTTGAGACACACTATGGAATATATTTCACTTCAATTTGAACTCACAATATGGATGCCTGATATTGAACCTCAGAGGGCACTTGGATGAACACATTGGAAGGTTGTGAGGCTTTCTCAGCCAGAGGTGTGAATGAAGCTCTGTCCATGTTTATCGCCTATCCATTTAGTAGGATTTCACTTTTAAGTCACCACCTACACATGAGCAGAAATACTTTCTCCCTCCTTACTGACATCTTTGTTACCAAGGTGAGTTGCTGGACCAGGGGTCGGCAACCCAAAATGTTGAGCCATATTGGACCAAAAAAAACAAATCTGGCTTGAGCCGTAAAAAATTAAAAGCCTTATAATGAAGGCAACACATGCTGTGTCTATATTAGCCTACTATCCAAATAACATAATGAGCATTCATGATTAAATGTTTATTTTTCCTGGAGTGCATCCTGGAGAGAATGACGCACCACGTAACTACTCTGCTGTACAATGGTGTTTTAAGTTTAACTTCCATTATTGATGTTATGTTTCATTGCATTGATGCAATTATAATATATATGTAATATATATGTCCTCAGAACTGTGAGGCGGACGCTCTAAGCAGTCGTCCACCGTGCCGCCGGAAAATAAAATAATGCACAATTCTCTTCTCCTTCCCCCCTAATGGCGGCAACAGACATAAATGAATAGATTACAATTGCACGAGTGATAAATCACAGCCTGCAATTAAAACACAGCCTGCTTAGATAATAAAACAGCAGCCTTTTGAAAAGGTAAAGTATATAAAATTAAAATAATACAGTTTAAGTTCGATTTCTGTGCATTATCCTCTTCTCTTTAGTTTTCTACTAGGCTTAACACAATCAGGATTTTTGGGGCCAATCACAGATCAGCGAGTTTAAAAAAAACGATAACTGTTCACCGATTCGATTACAATATGGAGGAATGTGTCTATTTAAATGACCTGTTCATTTACTGTATATACTTGTGTACTTCATTGCTCAGAAAATTATATTTACAATAAGTAATGTATCTTTGTTCCTCTATTTATGCCAGTGAGACATAGTGACAGACACAAATGAATGGTCTTCTATTAGATGGCAGGAAGTAAATACAGTAATTAATGTATCCACTTTTCGTGACATTTTTGTTTGTTGGTGTGCCGTGAGATTTTTCAATTGTCAAATATGTTCCTTGGCTCCATAAAGGTTGGAAAACACTGCTCACAGATCGTGTATTCTAATCAGTCAGGTCAAACCAACATTACAAGATGACAGAAATAATGGGTGCTAACTTACTCTAATGAAATGACTTTATTTTAATTAAATGACTTCACCCACACCAAAACTTTAGAACATGATTCGACAGAACGGCGGCATGTTTACGCACAACCGTTCGTGCTACCAAAAGCTTGCTAAGCTACATAACGTTGGGTTGCCTGCTTGGCGAGCCGTATCGTATTAAAAGTTGTTGTCTTGTTGTTGTCGCTACGGTAACGAGTGTATCCGGTCGCATTTGAGTTGACAAGATAAAGCCCAATGATCGTAAAAACGGGATGCGGTGGTATCGGAATACACAATTTTATTGCAGTAGTCTGACATAGTGCAATCGCGAAAGAGCAAATTTGTCTTATAGTCTAATCTGGCTGGGCATTATGTGTTGTCTGTCCCACACCGCTGACAGTTTTTAAAAAAAATAAATAACTTCATTGGCCGTCAGATATTTACAGTACTACTTCAAAAGACACGCGACAGGGCTAAAAATAAACTACCTTTTGGATTCAAATATACTGTGCACGATGGCGACGCGGAGCAAATGTCTTTTGCTTGATCGGATCTTGAGAATTATGACATTAAAGCCGATCAGCATGAAATGCTAATTATCGGCCGATACGGATCAGGCCGATAAAATCGGTGTAAAGTCTATTTTCTACAAATGCTAAGTAAGTCAGTGCAAGGTAAAAAGCACGCACAATTAAACGCACCCATCCTCGGACCTGAGAAACAAAACACGATAATATCCCTATGTGTCATTCCAATATATACTGAAATCAGAAACCACTTTATAAAAACAGACACTTAGTTGCTAAATATGTGCCTATGACAGACTTGTGTTCTTACCCGTTTAATGTGACTTCTGTTTTCGGACATCACTGGACACCTTCTCAACATTGGGCATGTAAGATGTAACTTTAATCTTGACACGTGACTGCAAGCTCTCATCTGTGAGGCGGTTGCAGTATTTGGATTTAATGTAGTTTGTGTTTGAGAATATCTGCTCGCGCAGGTATGTTGATCCAAAGATGGATAATACTCCAAATGCTAATGTCTTCATGTCCCTATAACTGTCAGGAAGAGCATTCCATGTTTCAAACACAAGTTTCTCGGGTGTTGCGAGGCTTTCAATTTCGCTCCATCTGTGGCTTTGGGAAAGCTGGGCTTTCTGGCTATCCTCAGCTATCATTCTCTTTTTCCCTTTGCGATCCATGGCCCATCACACACCCGCCGGTTTGTTTGCGACAGCCACCTGCCACGCCGAGCTTAAAGAAGCGCGCGTCCCAGGCTGTGACAAAAATCTTCGTTGACAGAAATGTTGAAATTTAATATTTCACACATTGTTACTGCATTGGAAAACGTTAATGTTTGTGTCATGTTTGTCCTCCTACAGAAACCATATTAAAACAAAAAATATATTTTTCTCCCCCATCTTTTTCCACTGTCATACATTTTTAAAAAGCTCCAGGGAGCCACTAGGGTGGCGCTAAAGAGCACAAGAGCTTTTTTTGTGTCCCCTTGATGTTTAATCTGTGGTTTGACAGTGTTTGTGTGTATGCGCTGGCTTAATGGTAGCTTGGTTGCTCTGGTATGAAGGTAGTGGCAGAAGGAATGCACAGCATGGTAGGATGCCTATTTATTGGATATTTCATGCTTTGGTAGGTGAAGCTTTATTGCTGTAGTAGCCAGAGGAAATCCATGGCTGAGCGGATTATCTCCCAGTTTATCCAAACACTTCTAATTTCACTCCCACCCCTATCTCCAGGCGTGTTAATTTCTTTTTAATTTTCTTTATTGTGAATTTGAAAACAACCTATTTCCCCTCCTCCTCTTCTGGACAGCATGGCATTATCACTTTTTTCCAGAAGGACAGAAAGAGCGAGCACTTGCTTTGAAATTCTCAGGAAAAGATGGTGGCACTTTCATTTTCCCGAGCCAGAAGAAAAAGTGTAATTCTAAGTCTAATGGCGATGTAATGAGGAGAAAAACTTTCCTACTGCAACAAATAAACAAAGCAGTTTTTTGTTCTGTGCCATTTTCAATGTTGAAGGGCTCAACATAAGTGATGACATCCAATTTGAAAACAATGTTTTTTATCCATTTATTGAACACTTTTCACTTTTAAATAATGATAGTATTTTATAGTATGAAAATATATGGTATGAAAGGAACCTTAAGGTTTTCTAACAAATCTTATAAGGTGTATACTCAGTTGAGAACAGCAAAGCAGGTGAATTTTAACTTGTAAAACATCAACACTGTCCTTCAAATATATTTAATGGAATCAACAATGTTTACACAGTTTTATAGTTTGTGGGAGTATTACAAGAGCATTATGAAACCGTTGTTTGTTTGTTTGTTTTTTTTACCCCAAACACATACTGCACAATCTAAGAATGAAAATGTTAAAATATGCAGTTGATCGTTTTATAACTCTCCAAAACAATAATTGTACTGTATCGCTCATATTGTAGCTACTGACTTGCTCAAAAACTGGTATTGTTTGAGCTTCAGAGCAGCCATGGAGAGTAGTGTGGTGATGTTGGATGCCTTAGAGAGAAACAAAGAGGAAAGAGTCTGGCCCATTTACAAGACTCTTTTTGGGTCTATTGGACCAGATTCTGTTGCAATCCAGGGCAACTGCACAAGCACATCTGAAAGACTTTATGGAGAGGAAGTGGTAATTGTAAGCAGCCCCCAACTTTCTGAGCCCTCTGATCTCCCTTTTTGTGCAACCCCCTCCCACTGTTTATTTCTTTCATTCTCTGTCCCCACCTTCCTTTGCCTCCTATGCTGTTTATCTTTCAGCCAGTTACTATGGCAGGCTTTAAATAGCTGTTGTGGCAGTTGAAGGTAGGTGGTATAATCTATAATTTATTTTACACTATAATGTAAATCATTAGCATAATAGGATATTTCGCAGTAATGATAATTTATTATTAGGGATGTCTCTATCACATTCTTTTTGGACCAGAGGCTTTGATTTTGAGTGTGGTTGTCATACGAGAGTGGCTCCATCGAGCGGATGCAAATTCCTTGTAACATACCGTAATTTCTCGTGTGTAATTCACATTTTGTTTCTCCAGAAATTGTCAAAAGTAAATTATACATAGATAGAGGGAAAAATGGGGAAAAACAACTTTTACGTTTTATAAATGTATGCCACCATCTAGAGGTTATGAAAAAGCTGTACACTTTGATTCCAATAGGCCATTGCCACCTAGAGGTTATGAGAGAGGTGCACGCTTTCATTGTAATATGCCACCGGCACCTAGAGGTTATAAAAAAGGTGTAGCCTACACTTTCATTCCAATATGACAGGGGTACGTATGACTGCATATGTGTACAGTTGTGCTCATACATTTGCATACCATGGCAGAATTTGTGTAACATTGTTGTTTTTTTGTTTTTTTTTAAATGTGACTGATGAGTGAACAACAACCATCGTTAATTTCTTTATGGTTATAATGTTTTGTTTAATGATAATGCTTGTCTGAAATGCTTGACAGTTTCATTTGAATCCCATTAAAATATAATTAAATGTTTCGCTTGGCCCTTCATGTTTTCTTTAAAGAATTGTACCCATCTTATAAATTCTGCCTGGGAAATGGAACATATGAGCACAACTGTGTGTGTTCTCATTGACGAAATAAAAGAAGGGTTGTGAATTCCAAAATAAGAGCAAGTAAATAAAAGGAAAGTATTATATTTTCAAATAAAGTGCTTAATTTAAGAATAATTCTTTGAAAAAAAAAAAAAAAAAAAAAAAACCTAACAAAATACAGATAATACTTAATGTTTTGATCATATAGGTAGAAGCAAAATAATGCATTAGAAAAAAGCATTATACATGGGTAGAAGGGTTTTCCAGAATTTTGAGGTCAACTTTGGGGGGGTGTATTATGCATGGGTGTGCATTATGCACGAGAAATTACAGTACTTGGCCTGTGTGTGTGTGTATATATCATCATCTTCAGCCATTATCTATCCACTTCAGGATGAAGGATTTCCAACTTTTCTTATTGCGAATGCTTATTTTCAACATATGGCGTTCCATGTTCTTTTGGGTTACACGTAGTCTTTGTATAACTTTGGCATTCGTAGTCCAAGTTTCACTACCGTAAGTGAGGACTGGTAAAATACATTGAGTGATGAGGCTGAAACTTGAAATTGAGGGTGTTATGTGTAATGTGATTAGCGGCTATGCCCCACTGCTAGGATGTGAACGAGAGGTGAAAGAGAAATTCTGGAAGGAGCTAGACGAAGTAGTTCTGAGCATCCCAGACAGAGAGAGAGTCGTGATTGGTGGAGATTGTAATGGACATGTTGGTGAAGGTAATAGGGGTGATGAAGAAGTGATGGGTAAGTACGGCATCCAGGAAAGGAACTTGGAGGGACAGATGGTGGTAGACTGTAACAAGGATGCAAATGGCTGTAGTGAACACTTTTTTTCCAGAAGAGGCACGTACATAGGCTGACCTACAAGAGTGGAGGTAGAAGCACGCAGGTGGATTACATCTTGTGCAGACGATGTAATCTGAAGGAGGTTACCAACTGTAAGGTAGTGGTAGGGGAGAGTGTGGCTTGACAGCTTAGGATGGTGGTGTGTAAGATGACTCTGGTGGTGGGGAGGAAGATTAGGAAGACAAAGGCAGAGAAGAGAACCATGTGGTGGAAGCTGAGACAGGACGAGTTTGTGCACCTTTTCGGGAAGAAGTGAGACAGGATCTCGGTGGACGGGAGGAGCTTCCAGAAGACTGGACCACGACAGCCAAGGTGATCAGAGAGGCAGGCAGGAGAGTACTTGGTGTATCTTCTGACAGGAAAGGAGAGAAGAAGACTTGGTGATGGAACCTCACAGTACAGGAAATCATACAAGGAAAAAGGTTAGCTAAGAAGAAGTGGGACACTGAGAGGACCGAGGAGAGGCGAAAGGAATACATTGAGATGCGACACAGGGCAAAGGTAGAGGTGGCAAAGGCC